>NC_089822.1:271034488-271209210 GCF_035046505.1 Tiliqua scincoides
TCTCAATTATTTTTAACCGCCTCTGGCGGTATCAAATCTTCTCCAGGGGCTTTTCCCATTTTCATCTGGGTTATTAAATTATGAATTTTGGAAGTTGACACCGGTGACCATAGTGGGACATCTTCAAGTGTGCTATTCCATCTCAGCTGGGCCGCATCTGCGTCTTTATATAAGTCTCGAAAGTGTTCCTCCCATATCCCTGGGTGGATATAGCAATCTGGGAGTGTTGGCCCAGTGGTTGGAGAGATTTTTATCATTCGCCAGAAGAGTGTCAAGTCTTTAGATTTTGCTTCTTGAATCAGTTTTTCCCAATTTTCTTTCTGGGCCTCTTTTTTCTTTTGCAGTAGTAACTTTTTATAGGTTTTTTTCTCTCTCAAAAGGGACTGAGCCACTATCAGATCTGAAGGTAATTTATAGGCTTGGTAGGTGCTCTGTAAGACTTTTTTTGCAAGTACACATTCCTTGTCAAACCATGGTTTTGAATTAGGGTAGTGACATTGGTGGGTCGCTTTTACCTTGCCAGTAACAAACTGTTTCAGCTCACAGATCAGCTCCTCATAGGTTTCCACCGGATTGCTCGAATGCATTATAGATATCCTAATGCTTTGCATGTAGCAAGGCCTGCCAAGATTTTGGACTGACAATCAGCCTGAAGAAAACACAGGTCATGGTTCAGGATGTGGCCTCACCTCCCTGCATTACAATCTCTGAACATGAACTGGAGGTTGTCCATGACTTTGTGTACCTTGGCTCAACGATCTCCGACACACATTCTCTCGATACCGAGCTAAACAAGCGCATCGGTAAAGCAGCTACCACGTTTTCCAGACTCACAAAGAGAGTCTGGTCCAACAAGAAGCTGACGGAACATACCAAGATCCAGGTCTACAGAGCTTGTGTCCTGAGTACACTTCTGTACTGCAGCGAGTCATGGACTCTTCGCTCACAACAGGAGAGGAAACTGAGCGCTTTCCACATGCGCTGCCTCCGACGCATCCTTGGCATCACCTGGCAGGACAAAGTTCCAAACAACACAGTCCTGGAACGTGCTGGAATCCCTAGCATGTATTCACTGCTGAAACAGAGACGCCTGCGTTGGCTTGGTCATGTCGTGAGAATGGATGATGGCCGGATCCCAAAGGATCTCCTCTATGGAGAACTCGTGCAAGGAAAGCGCCCTACAGGTAGACCACAGCTGCGATACAAGGACATCTGCAAGAGGGATCTGAAGGCCTTAGGGATGGACCTCAACAAGTGGGAAACCCTGGCCTCTGAGCGGCCCGCTTGGAGGCAGGCTGTGCAGCATGGCCTTTCCCAGTTTGAAGAGACACTTTGCCAACAGTCTGAGGCTAAGAGGCAAAGAAGGAAGGCCCATAGCCAGGGAGACAGACCAGGGACAGACTGCACTTGCTCCCGGTGTGGAAGGGATTGTCACTCCCGGATTGGCCTTTTCAGCCACACTAGACGCTGTGCCAGAACCACCTTTCAGAGCGCGATACCATAGTCTTTCGAGACTGAAGGTTGCCAATACAATGCATGATATCATATGCAAGTAGAGTTTGTAGGTTCAAGTCCATCTTTGGAGTCCACTTGGCCCAGCAGTATGTTTCCCCCTCAGGGAGTATCATATGTGGATATTGATTAACGCTTCTTAAATAAGGAAAAGGGGCTTTCATACTTAGTGATACAGGAAGATTCCAATCGCTTTGGAATTTTGATGCTACTTCCAAGTTCTCCAATAATGGGGTTAAATTTGGTGAGATGATTATATAGTCTATTAGGCTCATTCTGGCTCCAGCCAGGTAGGTAAATTCAGCTGGGTAGTCATTCCCATATGCACCATTTAAAATGTGCAGATTAAGCCTGGTAGTCATTTGATGTAACAAGAACCCAGCATAGTTTGCTTTCTTATCTTTAGATTGCCAATTAAATGGGAGTCCATTTGAACCTAATGTGGAAGGGTGTGCTTTCTATTGAGAGTATAGGGCTTGATCGTTAGGGCCTATACGAGCATTAAAATCTCCTCCCAAAATCACGTATGTATTGGAATAATTATGAAGTAGCTCTGCTACATAGGCTTCAAATTCTGTCCATATTTTCACAGTCAATGATTTCTTCTTTTGTTGAGGTAAATACACATTTATTATCAGCAAGTCCCAATGATCAAAATGGACAAGAATGGCCATTGCATGTTGTTTAAAAGATGGAAGCATCCTTGTGTTTACACATAAAGATGTGGCAATCAGCATACCTAAGCCTCCCTTACATCTTCCACGAGCTGCCCCAGAAGTTGCACTTATAGAGTATGAATGAAAACCATTAATTACCACCTTTTCCTGAATCCAAGTTTCTTGCATCAGTACAATATCCTTAGAAGAGAGATATTCTCTTGATTCAGGGTCCTGGAAAAGTCCGGTCCGTCCATTTATATTCCATGAAATGAGGGCAATTTTATTTGTGTGCTGGTCAGGTACCCACATTGTGCCTCTGAAATGGCAGTTATTATCTCCTGGGCATTCCCTTCATTTTCATCCTCCTTCATGGTCAGATCTAAATTCAAGCCATCCTGGGAAGCAGGGGGATCTGCTAGGTATTTAGCGCATCCGCATGCGCTATAGGGACTCTATAGGGGAAGTTTCTCTCATCTCAGTGAGATTATCGGGCTGTTCCAGAGCAGAAAGTAACCTAATTGGAGTTAACGCCTTTAATTCTGCTTGTGGGTTTAAAGTTAATTTCAATTGGAGGCAAGAGTTCGTTTTTGCTATCAGCTTTTCCTTAGGCAGTGAGCAACTCAAAAGGGTTGAGCCTTCTTGGACAGAGAAGTCAAGATCTAAAGCTCTCTTATCTTGGAAGGAAGCCAGGATTTCCTCATGCACTCTTTTCCTTTTCGGCATTAATAGATGGTTCAGTTTATTTCTAAGTTTGGGAAGCTCTGAAAGTTCACCCTGTTTCTCAGGATGAGTTCTATCTAATTTACAGGGGCTGTTCACTCTCCATTTATCCTTATCAGGACCAGTCTCCCCCTGCGGTTAATGTTGGAATGGATGCATAATTAACTCTTTTGGTTCTGGCAAGGACTTTAACTCCATGCTCTTTAAATACCGTATTTATCGGCGTATAACACGCACTTTTTCCCCCTGAAAATAGGGGGCAAATGATGTATGCGTGTTATACGGCGATGTCTCTTTAAGGGATCCCGTTCCCAATAGTGCCTAGCGGCGGCACAGCATCGTGACGTGATGTCAGCGCTGCGCCCGCCGCATATTATCACAGCCGATGGCAGCTGATGAATATGGTAAGTGGAGACCCTTTCTTTGGGGAGGGGAGGGGGAGGGATTGAGGTGAGGTGGCATAAGTAATGCTTTGGATGGTGAAGAAGATGAGCTGATTTATGAAGATAGTAGCAGTGAAAGCAGCAGTGTTCATTGCGATTTTGAAGATAGCAGTGAAGATGAAGAGTTTCTTGGTTTCCCAGATAGTGATTTCTGAGTAAACTTTTGTAAAAACAAAATATCCAAGTTTCTTTTGTTCACACAGTTGCTTTTACTGTCCTTTTACATTATTTACCTTATATGTGGTAATAATATTAATAAAAAAAAGTTCTGAGCTACCCTTATTTTTTTCCTGAAATTTCCCTCTTAAAATGAAGATGCGTGTTATACGCCTGTGCGTGTTATACGCCGATAAATACGGTACTCTTTGTAATATTATACCGTATCTTCTTAGGTGTTGGGATAAATGAAAAAGTTGCAAAGGAATATCTGCTGATTTAAAATCTAAAAGCAGTCTTTTATGATAGTTTTGCAAGGGCAGAAAATGAAAATGAATTAACTCTGCTGGAGCAATATCTCTATTCATTAGTTCTATCAGGGAGGAAAGAATTCTTTTCTTGGTTGTCCAGAGCTGGATGTCTTTTTTGGGGAAACAAATTAAAATTTGCTTTGTTGGCAGTACTCTTTGGACTCTTTCATGATTAAAAGCTGGAGGATGTGGGGCAATGGCATCCTCCTTTCCTCTTCGATAAACACGCGTTTGGCTTAAGGCTTCTAACTGCCTTTCCATTTTACTAATTTTCCCCAATAACGCTATCAGAGTCTCTGCAGATAAGAAGCACATTTCGCTCAGACATACTATGGAGCAATTTAGATGCGGGGAAGGAGCATTTATTGCCTTTTGGCTATTTGCGTCCCGTCCTGGAGATTTATTCTTTCTGCTTTCAAAATGCTTGCTGATTCATTTAAGTTGGCATTTAGCAGACAGGTCTCTGCTTCTTGACATGCAGAGCTGTTGTTGTTGTTACTCACAGTGTTTGTAGCCCTCTTGGAAGGAAAAAAGCTTTCAATTCTGAGCTGTTTCTTTTTTCTCTCCTTTTCCTCCTTCTCCTCACCGGGACTGATATTGTTTTGTCTTTTCTTCAGGCTCTTCCCCACATTAGTATGTATGGAGTCATTTTTTATCTTGTTTATGGCTTCATTTATCTTAACAGAAGCAGGAGCTAAATCTAGGCACTGTTGCTCCTCCGCCATCTTGCCCCTCCCTCCACTTTAGGGAATCAACAGCAGGTTTATCTGTGAGATCTACAGTACACAAAGGAGGAGCAATATTGGTCTATAACAAATATATAGGGTATGTTGGTATTATTATGCCCATTTTGCAGGAAAGTTGTGGATTAGAGAGAGTGGCTTGCCAGTCATGGCTAATTTTGGCAAATTGCCAACTGCCTGGTTATTAAAGGCACAGAAAACGTCACAAGAGATAGTCTGAGAGGCCAGTCTCACAAAATGATACATTTCTGAGCGAGGCAGGCAAAATTGGCAGGCGTACAAGATTCCATGCCAAGTGTGAGAAGACACTAGTTTATTCCTCAAAGTTTCAAAAGAGAAAAAACCAATATAAATATTTAGTCTTTATTCTTTAAAAGGTGTAATCAACATATATAAAGGCATAGTAGCTATTAGCGTAACATTTAATTACCTGATGTCAATAAAAGGTTGATCAAAGCATAAAATACATAGGAAGGTGAAAAGCCATTCCCGCTCTAATTATGAGTCTGTCTCACAGGGAAATTTTGGAATGTAGCATAAAGTTACTTCTCAAAAGATAATACTCTTGTCTTAGCAGCAGAAAGTGGTACCAAGAGATGTTGCTTTGCAACATTACAAGGACAGAGTTATTTGTTGGCAGGACAAACATGCAAACATCTGCAGAAACCAGTTAGACAATCAGATAAGGCAAAATATCCCCCAAAAAAGCCTTTGTCTGGGCTGTAACTGACAGAGGGAGCTGAAATTCAGTTAAAGGTAAATAATAATAATAATAATAATAATAATAATAATAATAATAATAATAATAATAAAAACAGGTATTTATATACCGCCTTTCTTGGTCTTTATTCAAGACTTTATTCAAGGCGGTTTACATAGGCGGGCTATATTAAATCCCCGTAGGGATTTTTACAATTGAAAGAAGGTTCTATCTTTCAAGAACCACAACAGTCCAGGTGTTTCACTCTGATCTGGTTTCACATTCTGGCCTCCATCCTCCCACGCTCAGAGCAGATGGAATCATTCGGCTTCAGCTTGTCAGCTGCTTCAAGGTCGCACGGTGCCGGGGCCTCGAACTGGCGACCTTGTGGATGTTATCTTCAGGCAGACGGAGGCTCTACCCTCTAGACCAGACCTCCTGCCCATAAGAAATAAAAGGATTTCTTATTAGGAGCCCTTTCTACAATAAAAGTATAATTTGTTTTGTATTAAAATACACCACTACACATCCCTCAAAAGAATACATCCCTTAAAGATGTCCAAAGGTGACAGGTCACATATAGAATTAAAACATGGAGAAGAGGCAAGTCCAAAAGGAACTTTGCTTAACAGAAGTTAGCCGAAAGCCCCATAGTGTTTGATGAAACCAAAAGGAAGAGTTTAATAAGCAGGTACAGAGAAGAGAAGCAGTTTAGTGTTACGAAGGGAGAGAAAGTTAGTAGTAGGTTCATGAAAATTAAGAGCAGGACGTTGCCAAGAGAGTACAGAGTACATGGGCTAAGAGTTCTACCAAATTAGGGCCTACACACTCATATATAAGTGTTTGTATGTTTACTTCATAAAGATGGTATAAAAACTTATTTTCTTAAAGAAGTTCGTAATTAGATTAATAAATGTGAGTAAGGGTTAGTTCTAAATAAAGATGGGATGACAGTGAACCTACTGGTTTTAAGAATTGTTGGAAATTGTATAATTTTAGCAAAGTTTTGGAATGAAACCCCACCGGTATGTAAATAAGAGCCAATCAATGGTTTTGCTTACTTGATGCCCACCTATCCTCCATCTTGTATGTAAATGATGTTATCTGTGCCCTATTAAAATTGTGCCCCATTTATGATGTCAAACCTTCAGCGAATGAAAAGTCTGGATGTTCAGACAAAGAGATTGTAAAGTATACTGTAAAGAGTATACTGTAAAGTATACTGTCTTTGTATACTTGCAAAGAGATTGTAAAGTATAAAACACACTGGTCAATAGGGGTCCATGCTTTGCGACCGGAGTCCCATGGACCAATTGTATACAATTCAATAAAGCCTGTGAATCTTCACCCTGTGTACTGAGTTGCTTATTTGAGTGGCCCTTTGGCCTTGCAACAATTTAAAGGTGCAATTTTAAATGAAGTGGGGGCAGTGATGTGGGGCAGAGCAATGATACATCACCACACCCACACCTCAGGATCATTGCCCCACCCACTGCATGGGAGGAGGTCCATTATGGGGGGTGACGTGCTGGCCTCCCGCACCGGGGTACGCAAACCCTAGTGACGCCACTGCCTCCTACCCCCTTCCGCCCTGTTACAGATGGACGGGGGCAGCAGGGGAGCGAGTAAAGAGAACTCCAACACACACACCCCTCAGCAGCAGCCCCGTTTTTTCCGCAGCAGGCGTTTTAAAGAGGGCAACTCGACTTGAGTCCATGAGAGTCACTAAAGGGTGACTCGGAGGCTTGGAACGTGCCCCTTTATGAGACTATTTTGCAGGGGTGGGGCAGTGACTCTTCGACTCGACTTGAGTCAAGACGCACTGGGTTTTCCCATCCCTGCAGTCCGCACCTTAGAAAATCCGTGTGACACAGAAAAGTGTCTCTCTGGTGGAACGGCGGAAAGTAGGCCTCTTCACGATGCCGTCTGGGGCCTGATGGTGTCTGTTTTCTAAGCTGTGGGAAAGCAGCTCATTTGCGTGCTGAGAAAAGACTTTGTGATCTGGAGTTGGGAATGGCTGTGCAGTGGCCTCACTGGGAGGTGCAGGCTGAAGCGGGTGATGTGCAGGGGGGGTAGCACCACTAGGCACCAAAATCTTTTAAATCTTGGTATTTTCTGATAACGCCATCATTATTACGATTATTATATTAATATACGGTAATTACTATTATGGTTAATTATTATACATATTGGTGTACATAATGTATTATTACGGAAAAATACAATAATTGTAAAATCCTGGAAGAAAATCCTGGAAAATCCCCCCAAAAGAGCCATTGTTCATCCTCAACGATTTCAATGCTAGAGTTGGTGCTGATCACAGTTCGTGGCCCACTTGCTTAGGCCAGTTCGGCACTGGGAAGACGAATGAAAAGGGCCAACGCCTGCTGGAATTTTGCTGTCATCAAGGCCTCTGCGTCAGCAACACCTTCTTCAACACGAAGCCCCAGCATAGAGACTCTTGAAGACACCCAAGATCAAAGCACTGGCACCAGCTCGACCACCAGACCCTCCACCCTTCTCAGCGTCAAGATCACACGCAGTTATCAGGGTGCTGCCTGCGACACTAGCCACTCCCTGGCGTGCAGCAGAGTGAAACTGTATCACACGAAAAAGGAAGGAAGACCTCACATTGACACCAGCAAGACCCGGGATCAGAGAAAAGTGGAAGAATTTGCATGAGTGCTTGAGGAATCTCTTCCAGGCCCGGCCGATGCAGATGCATCCAACAGATGGGAACATTTCAAGAATGCCATTTACAACACCGCCTTGTCCATATTCGGCAAGAAGACCAACAAGATGGCAGACTGGTTTGAAGCCCACTCTGAGGAGTTGACACCAGTCCTTGAGGAAAAGAGGAGAGTTTTAGCAGCATACAAGGCCTGTCCCAGTGAGCGCAACCTGCAGGTCTTCCAAGCTGCTTGCAGCAAAGTCCAGCAGACTGCCAGGAGGTGTGCTAATGACTACTGGCTCCAGCTCTGTTCCCACATGCAGATAGCAGCTGACACGGGCAATGTCAAGGGGATGTATGATGGTATCAAGCAGGCCCTTCATAAATGACCTCTTCATAAATGACCTGGAGACAGGGTTGAGCAGTGAAGTGGCTAAGTTTGCAGACGACACCAAACTTTTCCGAGTGGTGAAGACCAGAAGTGATTGTGAGGAGCTCCAGAAGGATCCCTCCAGACTGGCAGAATGGGCAGCAAAATGGCAGATGCGCTTCAATGTCAGTAAGTGTAAAGTCATGCACATTGGGGCAAAAAATCAAAACTTTAGATATAGGCTGGTGGGTTCTGAGCTGTCTGTGACAGATCAGGAGAGAGATCTTGGGGTGGTGGTGGACAGGTCGATGAAAGTGTCGACCCAATGTGCGGCGGCAGTGAAGAAGGCCAATTCTATGCTTGGGATCATTAGGAAGGGTATTGAGAACAAAACGGCTAGTATTATAATGCCGTTGTACAAATCGATGGTAAGGCCACACCTGGAGTATTGTGTCCAGTTCTGGTCGCCACATCTCAAAAAAGACATAGAGGAAATGGAAAAGGTGCAAAAGAGAGTGACTAAGATGATTACGGGGCTGGGGCACCTTCCTTATGAGGAAAGCCTACGGCGTTTGGGCCTCTTCAGCCTAGAAAAGAGACGCCTGAGGGGGGACATGATTGAGACATACAAAATTATGCAGGGGATGGACAGAGTGGATAGGGAGATGCTCTTTACACTCTCACATAATACCAGAACCAGAGGACATCCACTAAAATTGAGTGTTGGGTGGGTTAGGACAGACAAAAGAAAATATTTCTTTACTCAGCGTGTGGTCGGTCTGTGGAACTCCTTGCCACAGGATGTGGTACTGGCGTCTAGCCTAGATGCCTTTAAAAGGGGATTGGACAAGTTTCTGGAGGATAAGTCCATTATGGGTTACAAGCCATGATGTGTATGCGCAACCTCCTGATTTTAGAAATTGGTTATGTCAGAATGCCAGATGCAAGGGAAGGCACCAGGATGAGGTCTCTTGTTATCTGGTGTGCTCCCTGGGCATTTGGTGGGTCACTGTGAGATACAGGAAGCTGGACTAGATGGACCTATGGCCTGATCCAGAGGGGCTGTTCTTATGTTCTTATGTTCTTATGCCCTAGGTCCAACGCAGAAGAAAACTGCCCCTCTGAATTCTGCCGCATGCGAGGTCATCCAGGATAGGGCGCAGTAGGTGGGATGCTGGGTGCAGCACTACTCTGAGCTATATTCCTGAGAAAATGCAGTGACCGAGGAAGCACTGAACAACATCGAGTGCCTGCCTGTGTTGGAGGAGCTTGACAGTGAACCAACCCTAGCAGAACTTCACATGGCACCTGGAGTCCCTCGCCTCTGGCAAGGCACCTGGGAAAGACAGCATCCCTGCTGAAGTCCTGATGTGCTGCAAAGAGATCATCGTCACTGAGCTGCATGAAATCCTCTGTCTCTGCTGGAGAGAAGGTGGCGTACCTCAAGACATGAGGGATGCAAACTTCATCAGGCTGTACAAGAACAAAGGTGACAGGGGTGACTGCAACAACTACCGCGGCATCTCTCTCCTTAGCGTTGTAGGAAAGCTGTTTGCCCGAGTTGCACTGAAGAGGCTCCAGGTCCTTACAGAGAGCGTTTATCCAGAATTGCAGTGCGGATTCCAAGCCAACAGCTCCACCACCGATATGGTGTTCTCCCTTAGACAGCTGCAGGACAAATGCAAGGAACAACGACAGCCACTCTTTATAGCCTTCATAGATCTCACGAAGGCTTTCGACCTGGTCAGAAGGGACGGCCTCTTCGAGATTTACCCCAAGATTGGATGACCACCCAGGCTCCTTGGCATCATCAGGTCTTTCCACAAGGACATGAAGGGCTCTGTAGGCTTTGATGGCTCCACATCAGACCCCTTTGACATCCGAAGCGGAGTGAAGCAGGGTTGTGTTCTCGCGCCGACCCTGTTTGGGATTTTCTTTGCTGTCCTGCTGAAGCAGGCCTTTGGAACTGCAAGAGAAGGCATCTATCTCCAGACCAGATCAGACAGAAAGCTCTTCAACCTCACCAGACTGAGAGCAAAGTTCAGCTGAAATGTCTGCGTGACTTCCTCTTTGCCAACGATGCAGCTGTCACTACCCACTCTGCCAAAGATCTCCAGCAGCTCATGAACTGTTTTAGCAAGGCCTGCCAAGACTTTGGACTGACAATCAGCCTGAAGAATACACAGGTCATGGTTCAGGATGTGAACTCGCATCCCTGCATTGCAATCTCTGCGCATGAACTGGAGGTTGTCCATGACTTTGTGTACCTTGGCTCAACGATCTCCGACACTCTTTCTCTGGATACTGAGCTAAACAAACACATTGGTAAAGCAGTTACCACATTTTCCAGACTCACAAAGAGAGTCTGGTCCAACAAGAAGCTGACAGAACATACCACGATCCAGGTCTACAGAGCTTGTGTTTTGCATACACTTCTGTACAGCAGTGAGTCATGGACTCTTCGCTCACAACAGGAGAGGAAACTGAACACTTTCCACATACACTGCCTGCGATGCATCCTCAGCATCACCTGGCAGGACAAAGTTCCAAACAACACAGTCCTGGAACGTGCTGAAATCCCTAGCATGCATGCACTGCTGAAACAGAGACGCCTGCGTTGGCTCGGTCATGTTGTGAGAATGGATGATGGCCGGATCCCAAAGGATCGTCCTACAGGTAGACCACAGCTGCGATACAAGGACATCTGCAAGAGGGATCTGAAGGCCTTAGGAGTGGACCTCAACAAGTGGGAAACCCTGGCCTCTGAGTGGCCGGCTTGGAGGCAGGCGGTGTAACATGTCCTTTCCCAGTTTGAAGGGACACTTGGCCAACAGTCTGAGGCAAAAAGCCAAAGAAGGAAGGCCCATAGCCAGGGAGACTGATCAGGGACAGACTGCACTTGCTCCCGGTGTGGAAGGGATTGTCACTCCCGAATCGGCCTTTTCAGCCACACTAGGTGCTGTTCCAGAACCACCAATCAGAGCTCGATACCAGAGTCTTTCTAGGCTGAAGTTTGCCAACGAACAACTTAAAGAGTACATGGTATTCTTTACCATTCGATGCACAATTTCATGCAGAATGCAATGAAACCAACTGCATTGAAATGTCTCTATTCTATCAAAAGTTATAGCCAAAAAGCCAGTGGGGGCGGGATGATGGGACATCACCATGCCCACTGCCAAGGGTTACAAGTCATAGTAGGTATGTGGAAGCTCTTGGTTTTAGAGGCAGGCTGTCTCTGATTGCCAGATGCAGGGGAGGGCACCAGGACAAAGGTTGTGTCTGTTGTCTTGTGTGCTCCCTGGGGCATTTGGTGGGCCACTGTGAGGTACAGGAAGCTGAACTAGATGGGCCTTTGGCCTGATCCAGCACAGCTCTTATGTTCTTATGTTCTTAGCCACATCACAGGAGCCAGCATTGGGTCCTGAACATCGGGCTGGTCTTTCTGGGCCAGTCTGGTCTTCATCCTTTCTCATGCCATGTTGTTGTTGGCAACCTCCAGTCTTGGAAGACTCTGGTATCGTGCTCTGGATGGTGGTGCTGGCACAGTGTCTAGTGTGGCTGAAAAGGCCGATTCGGGAGTGACAATCCCTTCCGCACTGGGAGCAAGTGCAGTCTGTCCCTGGTCTGTCTCCCTGGCTATGGGCCTTCCTTCCTTGCCTCTTTGCCTCAGACTGTTGGCCAAGTGTCTCTTCAAACTGGGAAAGGCCAAATAAAGTATGAGACCCACTACCCATTGAGTATTAGACCACTGACAGTCAGTAGCTGTGTTACAGTAGACCACTGGGAGGTGACTAAAATGGGAATAACCACTTAGCGGCCCACTAAGGGTAAAAAGGGTTGTATGTTTTCACAGATTTTGGTGTTTGACAAAGGCAGAAGTGCAGAAAGCAGTTACCTGTTTTTATTCCAAACTATAAATTATCATCACTTTAAAAGCGTACTAGGTAGCTGATACAGGTAGTATAGTGTCAGCAGATGGAACCACAGTTATTACCCATCCAGCTCCCCCTTAAATAATCAAAACCAAATAAAACTCTTTCTTTGGCAGATTATTTGTGGTTAGCTCAGAAATCTCCATGAAAGGCTGAAGCTAACAGGTGAGCTAAACTGAGGCTACCTGAGGCCGCCATGAGGCCACCTGGACCTCCAAGAGAAGCTGTGGGTCAAGGTGTATCCCCAACCTGCAAACCGATCATGTTGAATTTGACTCTGGTCCATGTAAAATACCGAGTCCAGCTCAACAAGCATGGCCCCCTCACTCCCACATGGCCCCCTCACTCCCACACGGCCCCCTCCCTCTGCCTGGCCTGGCGGTTGGCCCAACAGTGAGTCAGACACTATCTTTCCTTTTCATCATTAGCTGTTCCTTTCTATTCAGATCTGGCCTCAGAAAAATAATGTAGCATTTGGGGAAAAAGAGGCAGCCCAGCAGCCCGGCGCTGGAGGCCAGGATGGAGAAGACCTGCACGGCCACCGTGTGCTTCCCCTTCGTGCTCAGGTAGGCGGGCACAAAGGCCACCCAGACGCTGCAGAAGACCAGCATGCTGAAGGTGAGCAGCTTGGCCTCGTTGAAGGCCCCGGGCAGCCGCCTGGCCAGGAAGGCCCCTGTGAAGCAGACGGCGGCCAGGAAGCCCAGGTAGCCCAAAGCGCCGTAGAACAGGGCGACGGACCCCGTGTTGCACTGCAGGACAATTTGGCCGGGCTGGGAGTGCCTGTCGGAGTCTGGGAAGGGTGGAGAGATTCCCAGCCAGGCGATGCAGAGGCCAAGCTGGACAGCGGAGCATGAGAGGATGATGGCGTTGGCCAAGCCCTTCCCCAGCCACCTGCGCATCCTGCTTCCTGGTTTGGTGGCCATGAAGGCCACCACCACAGTGACGGTTTTGGCCAAGACAGAGGAGAGGGCCAGGGAGAAGATGATGCTGAAGGCCATTTGGCGGAGGAGGCAGGTCACCTTCCTTGGCCGGCCGATGAACAGAAAGGAGGACAGAAAGGAGAGCAGGAGGGAGGCGAGGAGGACGTAGGAGAGGTCCCGGTTGTTGGCCTTGACTACTGGAGTCTCACGGTGCTTGATGAAGGCTCCTAACACTAAACCCGTGGTTAGGGAGAAGACCAGGGCGAAAGATGCCAGAAGGGCCCCCAGATAGTCTTCGTAGGACAGGAAAGTTATGACTTTGGGGACACACTGAGTCTGGGCCTTGTTTGGATGCTGGTCTTCTGGACACTTGTCGCAATGATCTGCATCTGAAATGAAAAAAAATCAGTGTCTCCAATATCATTTAATGTGCCTTACATCCCATAATAGTCTGTCAGCCCAATCCACTGCCCCCTCCACCGGTACAGCCATGCCAGAAACACCCACAATGTATCTAGCTTGAGCGGGGGGGGGGTCCGATAACTCTGCCCTCTCTTCGCTCTGTCCTCTGGCCCCATTCCTCCCTGCCCTTACCCCGCTCCCCCCTCCCACTGGCTGACCTGCTCCAGCAGGCGTCAGCGACACACACAGGAAGGCTCCAGACTTCCCTCAGGTGCTCTGGCCATGCGCTACTCGGCGCACCAGCAGTCACCAGTGGAACACACATTCTGCTGGGCCCAGGACTGAGCCTCGTGTCTGACTTCATTCCGTGAACACTGTTGCGGGTGAGCACTTCTGCAAGAGACTTCAACTGATCCAGGCTGGGGGAGTCCTTGGCTTCCGACCACGTGCAGTGGAGAGAAGGGAGGGTGACATTCCGTGGAAGGAGATGGGACTGAAGTGCCGACAGGCAGGTTCAGTTGTCACCAGTACCTGAAAGCGACCCTCAGGACTGGGATCAGGGCTGGTCTGTGCATGTCAACCGAGGCAGTCACTCTAGGCACAGCTGGGCAGGGGTCACCACCTCTGCCTCCCCCCCTTCCACTCCCGGGACTGAGAAGCAGGAAGGAAATGGAAGAGGAATGCGGAGGAACGAACAACAGAGAAGGCTCTGAAGCTCCCCACTCTCCTCTCCTCCCGCTCCAGGGTCTGGAAAAGGCAGGGGCAAGTGGGGCTGCAGAGGACCACACAGAGGATGGGGCATCAGGTGGGAGGGCAGCTCTCGGCAGGCTGCCTCAGAGGCTGGGGGTCCGGGCTGGCCCTGGTCTGGAGCACAAAGCACTGGGGATGGACGGACAGGCCGAGTCAGGTTGACCTACTGGCCAAAGAGAACCCAACCAACCTCCTACTGCCGTGTCACTTATTTAGGAAGGTTTTGCGAACAGGCAGTAATGCAGTTGGAACCACAGGGAGAGCCTGCAGCTGGCTGTGTCCAGTCCGGCCCCCACTTCTCCCCCCCACCTGCAGACACAGTTTACTGTCCAGAGTAATTTCTCGCTCAGCATTTTGTGAGATAAATGATGGCTGTTAAAGGAAGACAAAGCAAGAAGGGCTCTGACTTAAGGAATGTCTGGACACCTCCACAGAATGGGTCTGAGACAACCTTTGCCCCACTCCCCATGAACAGCCCATCGCTCTGTAGCCCCCCACCTTCCTGGGAGGAGATGGTCCCTTCTGCGCACCGAGCACACGCGTAGCAGCACAGCGGCCTTCCTTCCTGAATCAGCTTGCTGTGTCCCGGGCGGCAGCTGGCGGTGCACCTCGACTGAGGCAGGGTCTACACAGGAAGACAAGGCGCATCAAGGAAAATCTGTGTGGTGGGGGAGCGGTTTGTCTGTAGCAGTGAGTCACACAGTTGGGAAGACCCAACAGGACCTCGAGTCAGAGGTTAGCAGGCACCCCAAGACAGTTCTTGAGGGCAGAGCTTGGGGGAAGAATTGGGAAAAGACCCCTCCCTGATCCTCATGGTGATGATGCTCTCCCAGGAGTTCCACAAAGACATTCAGCAGCATGGGCTCCTGACAAGGTAGGATCCTGTGGGACTCAGGAGGCCAAAGGACAGGGCCCCAGTGCTGCCACATGCAGACCACTCTCCAGCAAGTCTGGAAGCAACACCACACACTGCCCCCAACCCCAGAGTGGCCAGGTGGTCCCGAAAAGCGTCATAGCTGATGGTGCCGAATTCCACTGCAGAACACACTTGCCCACCCAGATTCTGCTGTGGGTTGTCCTCCAAGGCCACCTAGGCTGTTCCACTCCCCAACCCAAACTGCAACAGGACTGATATGTGTCTAAGACTTTCTTAAAGACCTTCTGCCATGTCAACAGAGGAGGCTCTTCCACTTGCTGCAGCTCAGCTTCTCCAGCTGCCAGTTTAAGTCACTGACTGCAACCTCAGGAACCCCCCACCTTGTTTTGCATTGGGGTTTAGGTGTGGCTTCCCCAGCCCTGTTTAGCCCTGTTTGGTGCCAGCAAAACCCACATTTGTTGCCTGCCCATCACACACTGCTCCTGCCTTTGCTCTACTCCTGCTGTCAGGAGTTTTCTCTTGCAAAATATGTGGGCAGGAAAAGGACTCTCAGCTTCTGAATCTTGAGATGAGGCATCTAATATTTTATTAGATGTTAGAAATCATGGATTTCCCCACCTGGTTGAACCATTCAGGCCACACAATGGCGCCCTGGTCTATGGTGACGTGGAGGCCTGGTGGGCTGTGTCGTCTTGCCAGGCTCCCAAATGTTACTCTGACATAAGACCCGTTGGGAAAAACGGCCCAGTTCACAATGTCGAAGTCGGCTGCCAGATCCCCGTCCCCATCCAGATACAGGCCGTACAGGGAAGTGTTGTAGACCCCGAAGTTCCTCAGGAAAGGATGTAGCTGGCACAAAGGAGAAACATCAGAGCTCAGGGAACCGTGTTGGGTGTTTCACAGAGTTTGAATCTCCTATGAGTCAGGGACGATGCCAATGAAAACGGCTGATTGGTTGGTTTGTCTAACCCCCGTTTTCTATTCTGCTGCCCAGAGGCAGATCTACCCCACTTGCCCCCTCCAGGTACGCCTCTGCCTTGAATCCTGAGTCAGTGCAGGAGAGACACAGGCAACTCGATCACCGCAACTCCCCATGTGGTAACAGAGCAGCCCCAACGTGGCATTTGCTGAATCCTGTGAGGGGAGGGAGTTTGGGCATGCTGAGGCCTCCTTGGCGGAAGGGAAAATTTGTTCCCCTCCTTCAGGGTAAGCCCCCTCTGTCGCCATGGGTCAATTCGGACCTGTGTCAGCAATATCACTGGTGCATGACCGCCTTGACAGGTGAAGGGAAATTCGGTCTAGAAAGTGCTTGAGTGGTGCTGCTGCCAAACCTTCCCGGACCCAATCTGCCTTCCTTCCTGCTCCGTCACCTCCCTGTTCTGCCCATCTACTTGTTCCATCCTCTTCTCACCTCCCCCTCAGCCCCTGTGTGGCCTTACCTGCACCAGCAGGCTTCCAGGGTTGAGTGTTGGGAGAGTTTGGTAAGACAAAGAAAATATTTATTTAGCCTGCATGTAATTAGTTTGTGGAACTCTTTGCCACAAGAAGTAGTGATGGCATCTTGTCTGGATGCCTTTAAGAGGGGACTGGACCAATTTCTGGAGGAGAAGCTCATTACGGGTTACAAGTCATAGTAGGTCTGTGCAAGCTCTTGGTTTTAGAGGCAGGCTGCCTGCCAGATGCAGGGGAGGGCACCAGGATGAGGTCTCTTGTTATCTGGTGTGCTCCCTGGGGCATTTGGTGGGACACTGTGAGATACAGGAAGCTGGACTAGATGGGCCTTTGGCCTGATCCAGCGGGGCTCTTCTGATGTGCTTATAAAGAGGAGTTTTTCAAGGTGTTCTCTTTCTGTTTGGCTTTGATGGTGGCCTGGACTCAACCACCAGTTTCCCTAGTAAACAGAGGGTAGCGGAAAACAGGGGCAGTGAACTGTTAGCTCTCCACAAGGCACAGCTTTGCCCAGGCCAGCCCCCCCCCATTTTTCCTTCACAGGGTCATGTGAATGTTCTGCTCCAGGTGTGAATTCTGTATGAAGCCGGCCTGACTCAGGTCTACCTGCCTTCCCGGCACTGGTCGCTAGATACAGCAATACGGAAAACCAAACCCACTCCTAAGTCTCTCTCAAATCTTTCCAATACAGTAAACCATTGCAGGAGATGAGCATTCAGACTCACACCAGAATGAAAAGTGTCCTGTTTGCACCAGAACAGACTGCTGCAGTCCCACAGCCGTGTCCCTGAGCTCCTCTACACTCCTTCATGATAAGCGGATCCACTGTAGCAGGCCAGCTTCCTCTCAGATATGACACTGTTCAGGAATGTTCCTGAGTCTGGTGTGTATGGCTTGTGGCAACAGTTGCTGCCATGTGCCGACGGTAATGCCCCCAGCATCCTATGTGGGCAGTGAGTCTGGCTGAGACTGGAAAATGTCAGATCCCAGGAAATTTCTGGGCCCCCTCTTTGGCTCCATTTTTACCCTGGGCCCAGGTACAAATTACCCCCTTTACCCCCTCTCCTAGGCCCTGCCTGGGGGCTGCTGCTGGATGGTCTGTGTCCCCTGGAGCCACTTGGAGGGGGCAGAGAGAAGGACCTGTGCAGGGAGAATCACTACTGGATTTCCCTGAAAGATACGTGCCATTTCACTTCCTTCTGACCTTGTTCCAAGGCCCATCAGTAGCCCTGACTGTCTGGGTGGGGAGAGGAGTACCTGCCACGGCTGCACCCTCGGAACCTCCAGGCTGCCTCCGGCCTCCACCACCCTCCGCCGGAGTCGAGACGAAGACGCGGCATGTAAGGCTTGCGCCACGGCCTGGACAGCGCTGTGGGTGGCATAGCTGTCCAGGGCCAGGGTTCTTTCCATCACATCCCAAGTCAGGGGCTGCAGTCTTTCTCTGCACCTCGTCCAGCCCTTCACGGACAGAACAGGCTTTGGAAACGCACAGTGAAATCCCCCCGCCACTAACCGCTGCCAGGTGAAGAAAAGCATTTCGTAATCATTGTAATTTATCATTTTCATTGACTGGATGGAGAAGGAAAAAAGACCCTGAATGTGCTGGAAAGACTTATGATTCAGCCTCAGGACCAAGCTGATGTCCCAAAAGGCTGTTGTGATCCAGATTTTCCCCACTATGGGTTTTATTAACATTTCAACTACCCCTTGTATAGTTAATAATCCATCTATGAAGGCATCGGTCTCTGCATGGTAAAGAAACACATTGACTTGTCTCTCCTTGAGCAATGATGTCACATCGAGCACCAATTTACCTGTAGTTGTCCCTGGAATACTCTGGGAGTAAGCGACACAAATGCCGCTCTGAGTTAACTCGGGTGTCAAGGTCCTGATGAACCGCTCTCCATTCTCAGTGTCTGCAGCAACCAGAGCGACCCAGGACCACTGGAAGTGCAGGAGCAGCCTGACCACCCCCACGTACTGGGGCTCTTTGGGGAATATCCGATAGAGAAAGGGGGCCCGAGTTCTGTCATTCAGAACATGAGCTGTGAAAGCATAACTGACCTGGGAAGGGAAAGGAGAGATGGATGTTTGGATTTCTCTTCAGGTCACATATTTGGTGGCCTGAGTTTGTTAACAGTGAGCAAAACTCTTTTTCATTTTGATGCAAGGAAGCCCCCACCCACTGCAAGGACACGTCCACGGAACTAGGCAGTGCTTCTCTGTTCAGCCCACTCACACACTGCATGCCCCACCTCATTTTTGGATGGGAGGCAGCCACGTGGGACGAGACGCAGCCTGTGCCCTCCACCCACTCTCACCTGGGGAATTTTGTAGGCAGTCAACATGGCTGAAATATGGCCGGAGAGGTCAGCTTCAGCCCCTTCAAGAACTGCCAGCAGCCGTCTCTGCCTTCCACAGCTATAGTTTGGAACACGGGTCTCTCCAGTGGAGAGCAGGTCTACAAGGGCATCGGAAGTCACTTGGGCATCAGAATAGGTTTCGTAGATGTTGTAGCCCAGAGTGACATTGGGCAAGAGCCTGGGGTCCCGGTTGATCTTCTCAGTGGCAAACAGGAAGGACAGGATGAGCCAGTACCAAGGTTCTGTTTTCCTGAAACAAAAGGACTGTGTCAGGTTCTTGATGCAAAGGTCTGGATTTTGCTGGGGGTCAGAACTGTGGCTACCCCAGGTCTAGTTCCGAAACATGAGGGGATTCCCATATGAGGGTTTGGGCGTGTCAGCATGGACATTCATGTTGTGATGTGAACAACCCTTTTCACTCTAAAAGGAAGCCAGGGCAGGGCCCCTCCCCAACCCCCATCCTCTGCACAGGTGAGCATCTAAGGCTGCCTGGACTGAGTCAGTCCCTTGGCCCCTGAGCTCAGCATTGCCCGCTGACTGGCAGCAGCTCCTCAGGGTGTCAGGTGGGGATCTTTCAAAGGCTGGACTGCCAGGGATTGAACCTGGCATGCAAAGCAGGTGCTCTCTCTGTTAGGGGCCAGGTGGGGGGACTTTTGCCATCACATTTGGGGGGAAGGTTTCATTGGTCGGGATGGTGGTCAGGGGAGCCCAGCTCAGGAATCACAATGGCCTTGTGTGCAAAGGACACATTGCCTGGAGATGCAGGGTGCTTCTCAGAGCCCAGCACTTCTCCCTCCCAGCAGCAATGGCCAGAGTATTTGCACCCACCTTAGAAGCCCTGCAGAGCTCAGTGACTGCTCAGGGGTTGAAGTGGCACCTTGAGGACTGCAGGGGAATTAATTAAGTCATCATTGATCATTCTGCCTGGCCAGACTCATGACTTGTGAGGTTGGGGGAAGGGGGAGAAATTGGGAGTCAGTCGGTGATGTGGTTTCCCTAAGCAGCCTCTTAGGGGAGGGCAGAGGAAGGTTGAGGACTGCAGAGAATTGCGACTACCTGACTCACTGCTCAGGCTGCAGGTGGTGGGGATGTGGACCTGCTACAAGGAGCCCAGATCTAGGCAGTTTCAAACCACCACCAGTGAGTGGGGGACAGATAGATGGACAACTCCCCCCAAGTGTGGGGACTACAGATGTGAAGTGGCAGACTGCATGCCAAATGGTGCCTTAGTATGTTGATGCATTCCCAGATTTTCCCCCATATGCAGAAAGATTACTGATTTACCTAAGACAAGGACACAGCAGGAAAAGCCCCCCCCCCATTTGGGGTGGCTGGAAGCCATGACATCAGAAGGGGCTGTAGCAGCCACCAAGCCCTCATCATCAGCCCCTCTTGACTTACATGGAAATGCTGGATGAGGGAGGCTCAGTCAAGGGTCGTGGCTGAAAGAAGACACGAGTTGCAGAAACGGCCCCACCGAGGAGGTAGTCTCCTGGCCTGTAATAATTGAGTAGCTCCTTCTCCTCCCTGATCACAGACTGGGGACATTTTGCCTTTAGTCCCCCGCAGGCCACAGGGACCAGGAGCAGCAGCAACAGTCTGGGCACCCCTGCTGCAGTCATCTCCCAGCATCTGCTCTCCAACACCAGCCGCGGATTGGAAGCCAAGACCGTCTTGCCAGGTGGAAGCTGCAAGTCCTTTCAGTGGCTTGCATCTGAAGGGGGTGATATGAAGCTTCACAGCAGAGGCCCTGCCTGGCTGAATTCCCATTCCGAGCTCTCCGTGGACCAGAAGCTATTTCTGCAGCTGTTTCTTCAGACACAGTCTCTGTTGATGAAGTTAAAGGTGATCTTTCAGAAAAAAGAGTTCCTTGACCTTTGGAGAATAGAACACCGTGATTTGGGTAATAACAGTGAGGGCAGTCATCAGTCAACACCTGGACTCCCTGTGTGCCTCCATGCGCAGGTGTGAGCTGGAGAAAACATGTTTGCGAGAATGCAGTTCCAGACTCTGCCAGGGGTCAGCAGTGGGATCACTTGAGCTTAGCAAAGCTGCCTGAAGAGGCACTGGATCTGTTCAGGGTATTGTTGTGCCATTGGAAGGGGCATCTGCTGGGGCATTTGGTGGGCCGCTGTGAGGTACAGGAAGCTGGACTAGGTGGGCCTAGGGCCTGATCCTGTGGGGCTGTTCTTATGTTCTTCTGCATGCCTGGAGAGTTCCCCAGAGAGTGGGAAAATCCTGGCCTTGTGTGGGGGCAGCCTGATCCTCTGTCCTTCTGGTCAACCACACCTCCCGCCAGAAGGAATGATGATGGACACTCCCGTAACCAGACCTGGGACCCATCCAGACCAGGACTGTCCAGCAGTGTGGCTGGAAGATGTGCCACCCCAGGGGACACCTTACAGGGCTGTCCCTCCAAACATGACCAGAGCTGCACTCCAGTAACAACTGGAGGGGTCTTAAGGGCCAGGGAGGCTGCGTGAGGGCCAGGGAGGCTCACAGAATGCCTCCAGGAGATGGAAAATTGTTCCTTCCGGTTTCCAAAGAAAGACTGGAAGTGGTGAGCCTTCCAGAGCCCAGAGGCATGCAGCCTCCTCAGCCCTCAGAACCCCCTCCGTACGTGATCGGAGAAAAGCTCTGGTCACATTTGGAGGGGGAGTGGTTGCAAGTGACGGGGGTGGGACCATGGCAGCTGCAAGAGTGTTGCATTGCCACCCACCCCATGGAGTGCCACCCAGGTCCTGTGACTCCTATGACCCTCCTCAGCTTGCAACTGGGACTGTCCAACTCTACACTTACTGATGGGGACTCCCCAGAACCTCCAGCTGAGAACATTCCCCTCCCTGCTGCCATCACTCTCTCTCTCACACCTTGCCTTTTGTGTGTTGTGAATATGTGTGATTTTGGGTGGCTTCGCGAATCATGAGTTGCCCTTGTGGAAGACGCTGAAAGTGTTATGTCAGGGCCCCCTTGACTTGTCACTCATCCCCATGCCTGCTGACTTGAGTCTGCCTGTGACCAGAGGTGTTACTGTTTTCATGATGTAAAGAACCTCTTGCGGCCTGCATTCCAACAGGGTGAGCAGCAGGAAAGGGTTAATGTGAGCAGGAGGGAGAGACAGGACTGAGCTCTCTTTTCCCCTCTCTGATAGGAAGGAAGAGATTATCAAGGGTCAAAGGGTTGCCGTTCCCATATTTCCATTGGCTGAGGGAGGGCAGGAGGACAAGAGGGGAGGGGAAACTCTCATTAAATGACTGGCTACAGCGGAACTACTTCTGAGTAGGGCTGCCAAGGATCCGGTCATCTTGTAAGCCTTGCAGCTACTGATGTGACCCTTCTCCTTTTCACCCCTTCTGTCCGGGCTCTCACTCAGTCCCTCCTACCAGTGGCATCAATAGGGGGTGCGGGGAGTGTGGGCCACACCAGGTGATGCGCTGGGGGGGTGATGCGCCTACTACCCTGCCCCCAACCCTGCCCTTCCAAAGAAACCCCTGCCTTAAAGTGCTGCCGGAGGCTTCTGAGGCAAGCCTCACACCCGCGTGATGCTGCAGGAGCCTCCAGCCTGAGTCTGGAGGCTTTTGAGGCTCTGTACGCATGTGTGAGCCTCACACGTGCGTCCAGTGCAATGCATGGCAACCTCCAGGTCGATCTCGGAGGGGCTTGCCCCAGCAAAGAAGGGCTAGAGGTTGCTGGGACATCCTGCTCTTGTGCCCTCACCTGAGCAGCCTGGGAGCACCGAAGCCTGCCCTCCTCCCTCTCTGTGCGCAGCTAAGGGGAGTTGCTGCTGCTCCTCTCTCTGCCTGTTTCCCACCTGTCTGGCATTAGCTTTGCAAACAGGCAGCTAGCTGTGCTTGCAACAAGCAGGCTTTGTTTTTAGAGACAGTAGCCCTTCCAGCCCAATCCTCTGCAAGTCTACTCAGAAGTAAATCCCATCACAGTCAATGGGGCTTACTCCCAGGAAAGCATGGATAGGATTGCAGCCTTAGAGCCCAGTCCTCTGCATGTCTGCTCAGGAGTAAGTCACATTAGAGTCAATGGGGCTTACTCCCTGGAAAGCGTGGAAGGGCTGCTGTCCCTTTAAAACCAAAGCCTGGTCCAGTGAGTTGCCTGTTTGGAAGGGAGGGTTCAGTTCTGCCTTTGCCCCCTGTTGGGGGGGGAGGTTGGAACTACCCTTTTTCTGGATGGCTGCGTGCACCCCGACTGCAGGCTGCACTCAGAAGCCCAGAGAGAGGATAAGGAGTCATGATGGGCAGGTGAGGATTTCCTCCCCCTCCCCAATGATCATGGAGAGGGGCTAAAAAGTTTGTTGTCCAAAAAAGGCAGGCACTGGAAATCTGAAATAATGCTCTGCAAAAGTGGAAGGGGAGGTGGAGATCCCAGTCACTCACCAACTGCAGGAAGGTGGGAGCAAAGAGCAAGGTGGTAACCCCAATGCTGTGTCTGGGAGGGGAGACATTTGTGAAACCTGCAGCAAATTTGCCTCCTCCATGAGGTTCTCCCCTTCCCTTCCTCCCCCACTCCCTCAGCCTGTATGTTTTCAGGATTATTGCCTTCGCCAACATTTTCTACATTTTAAAACTTCCTTTCCCTCCCCCCCATTCTTTCCCACCCCAGATAGATAGAACAGAACAAAAAGGGGGGGGATATCAGTAGATAGAGTTGCAAGAGAGTCAGAAGCTGGAGAAGGGGGAAGCCTGGAAATGCTGCCTCTCTGTAGTATTGCATCCCAGCAGGATCAGTGTCAGGGCAGTCCTACAAGGGTTACAGTGCCATTCAATCCATGCTTACTCAGGAGTTAGCCTCCATGCATTCAACTGAACTTCCTCTCAAGTAAGGGTGTGTGGGATTGCAGTCTCCTCCTTTGATTGAAACTGAGCACTGGAAGTTGTTGTGGGGCATGTCACAGAGCAGCATTTGCACAATTGCACAATATTTAGCAGGATTTGCATGCTGTGCTTCAGTTGCAAACTGGGGATTATTCAGGATGTTTTGATTTCTGTTTTGTTGAGGGGAGAGCTGGGGAAGAACAAAGTGATGCTATTCAAGCTAGTACTATTGGCAGGGAAATAATGAGACAAGAACTCAAATCTGCTGGAGCTGAGAACTGCTGTAGTTTTGGAGGCTTTTGAAGAGAGTGACCCAGTGCGTCTTCAAGCAGAGGCTGGGTAGGCTCTATCTGGAATGTTGTAACCAGGGCTTTTTTTGTAATGGAATGCACCAGAACGTAGTTCCGGCATCTTTTTTTCCCCTCCTCCACACCCCCACATTTTTTCCCTCCCTGCACCACCCTGCACTGCTGGCTAGGGAGGGATTCAATCCTCCAACCTTGTGCTCCACAGCCCAGCACTCTCTCCATTGGGCTATAGGAAAGCCTATAGTTAAAGTGTTCAGAACTAATGTATAAGGTCTTGAGCCCAGCTGGTGGCCATCAGCGCCTCAAGTATTAGTTCCAAGCACTTTGAGCCTAAGACTTCCTATGGCTCAATTGCTAAAGTGCTGGTCTGTGGAGCCAGAGGTTGGGGGTTCAAATCCCCATAAGAAATAATTTTTTTTTCTTTTTTTTTTTTTAGGTGGAGAGGTAAATAAATAAATAAAAGATTACACTTGTTAATCTTAAACTTGTTCTTGTAAGTGAGCTCCTGCACCTTTTTTTTTCTTCAAAAAAACCACTGTCCCTGCCTCACCACGCTCACAGCTCTCGCCTGAGCCCAGCCTGCCTTTCCTCTCCCCATGCAGCTTCCAAGCCGGTGGAGGGCGCGGGGACATATGCTGAGGAGGACGATGAAGAGGGACAGCCAGCCAGGGAGACGGGCTGCAGCACCCAGGTACTGGCTTGGAAGACGAGGGGGGGAAGAAAGCTGGCTGGTACAGCCCCTGCACCTGAGCCAGCCTAGGCAGGTCTACTCTGAAATAAGTCTCATTGTGCTCAACGGGGCTTGCTCCTGAGAAAGGGTGCATAGCCTTGCAGCCTGAGAGCCCAAGCCTATGCATGTCTACTCTGAAGTAAGTCTCATTGTGCTCAACGGGGCTTGCTCCTGGGAAAGGGTGCATAAACTTGCAGCCTGAGAGCCCAATCCTATTTATGTCTACTCAGAAGTAAGTTCATTTTTAGGGGGGAAGCACATAAAAAATATTTTATTTCTCCTATAAAAAATGGTTTATAAATAAATAAAAGATTAACAAGTTGTGAGTTCCTGCACCATTTTTATTTTTTTTTACAAAAAAAGCACTGGTTGTAGCTGTGGCCACTCTGCACTGGCAGAGGGTTGGACTTGATGATCTGGAAGGTCCCAACTCTGATTTCCATGATTCTCCATGTGACATCCTGTGATGACTCTTCACATGATGTTGAACATTGCTTCTGGTATGACTTCACACAGAAAGCCTTGAAAACCAGAATATGTTGAACAGGCATGTTCTCTATGGAAGCCAGTAGACTAAACCTGTCGAAGCTGAATCACGTTCAGTTCCAGAAATGGGTACATTTAGGCAGTGTGTACAATGCTGTAATTTAAAGGTGCAATTTTAATGACGTGGGGGGCAGTGATCTGGGGCGGGGCAGTGATACATCACCACACCCACTCCTCAGGATCACTAGTGACGCCACAGCCTCCTACCCCCTCCCGCCCTGTTAAAGATGGACGGGGCAGCAGGGGAGCGAGTAAAGAGAACTCTGACACACGCACACCCCTCAGCAGCAGCCCCATTTTTTCCGCAGCGGGCTTTTTAAAGGGAGCAACTCGCCTTGAGTCCATTAGAGTACTAAAGGGTGACTCGGAGGCTTGGAACGTGCCCCTTTAAGAGACCTTTTCGCAGGGGCAGGGTGGTGACTCGACTTGAGTCAAGCTGCACTGGGTTTTCCTATCCCTGCAGTCCGTACCTTAGAAAATCCATGTGACACAGAAAAGTGTCACTCTGGTGGAAGGGCGGAAAGTAGGCCTCTGCCCGATGCCATCTGGGGCCTGGCGGTGTCCACTTTCTATGCTGTGGGAAAGCAGCTCATTCGCGTGCTGAGAAAAGACTTTGTGATCTGGAGTTGGGAATGGCTGTGCAGTGGCCTCACTGGGGGGTGCAGGCTGAACCGGGTGATGTGCAGGGGGGGTAGCACCACTAGGCACCAAAATTTTTAAAATCTTGATATTTTGGCCTCCCGTACCATGTGATGCAAACCCTCATGGCATCACTGTGGCCGTGCCAACAACCAGCTGGCAAAGAGACTAGGGGTCCAATCCTTTCCAATTTTCCAGTGCTGGTGCTGCTGGGCCAAAGGGGTGTGCACTGCTTCCTGCGTAGGGGGTGCAGTCAGAGGCCTCCTCAAGGTATGGGAACATTTGTTCCCTTACCTGGGGGCTGCATTGCGACTGCATCAGTGCTGGAGAGTTGGATAGGATGGGGCCCTAGTTCTGCACAGTTTAAATTCCCTCAGGGACACCTTGATTGCTGATGGACTCTTCCTGTGCTTTCTATATGGGAGGAGGAGTGAGTTGCCAGCTAGTTGCACAGCCTTCTCCAAGCTTCAGCTGGATTGCAGCTCCTATTTGCTAGCTGGGAGAAAGGTAGAAGAAGAAGAACTTTATTAGGGTCATAAGACCAGCCACATATAAAATATCAGAATATATACATATAAAGAAGTATGCAATATATGATGATTAAGTTTAAAATGATAAAACCGTTTATAATTATGTATGAAACTATTCTGAGGTAACCAACAACAGCTTCCAGCCATCTCCCCTAAAGCAATTCCAATATATCTAGCAGACTATGCTCTAACTACAGAGGTTCATCCATATTTAAGGTCCTTTTCCTAATGCCCATTGCAGCAGTAAACAATTTAGCGACACTATATGTAAACATAGGATTGGAATCAGATAACAGTACATACATACATTGTTGCTCTGTGCAACCGAAAGATCGGCCAATCAAAGGAGAAATAAGTTCTTCACGTATCTTCTTGTAATATATACACCGCAACAGAATGTGTTCAGTTGTTTCTATCTGTTCCATTCCGCATGGGCAAAGGTGCTCTGCCCAGGGGATCTTTTTATACCATCCCTCCTGCACTGCTGAGGGTAGTGCATTAAGCCGGGCCAGAGTAAACGCCCTTCTATGTCTAGGCTGCTCCAGCTGGGCAAAATAAGGTGCTATTGCAACCTTATATAATCTATCCTCGCTAAGAAAGAATTCTGGGGCACTGCTTAAGTCATATTGTCTCTCGTTATCCTCAATACACTGCTTAATGATTTTCTTTGCCTGTTCCATTCCCATGGTTAACAGAGTCAATCTAGAGTGACCCAAGGAGGCAATTTTTTGCTCAATTAACTGGACCCATTTTGACTTAAAAGTGTCTTGCAGGATCAATGGTAGAAGACCAATGGGAAGGCAGAGCATTCTTAGCCAGTACATGAGAGTTGCGATCCATGTCCTGGCCTCGATTTTAATTTGGCCAGTTTCCAGTCTTAGTTTTACGTTGGCGACATCTCTGGGGACTCCTAATATTCACAAATCCAATCACCAATCCAATCACCATGCGTTTTCCTAGAGCCATTAGATTGGAAGACAACCCCTAAATATTTAAGTTGGTGGATCTGATCGATGCTATGCTGGTTCAAAGGCTGACTTGAGATCTATAAAAGCTACATGGAGTGAGGTTGCTTTGTCAGAGGCATATTTTTCAACAAGAAATTGTAATATCAAGCAATGGTCAATGGTAGAACGTCCTTCTCTAAAGCCTGCCTGCTCTTCTGCAAGTATCTCCTCCTCCTCCAGCCAATCTTTAAATTTCTCATACAAATGCCTGGTATATAATTTAGAAATAGTAATAAGTAAACTAATGGGCCGGTAGTTTGCAGGATCATCTCTATTTCCCTTCTTAAATATGGGGACTATGATAGCAAATCCCCAATTTTCTGGAATTCTACCAGTTGTGTCAATATACGTAAATAACGATGCTAAGACCGGAGCCCAAAATTCTCAATTATTTTTAACCGCCTCTGGCGGTATCAAATCTTCTCCAGGGGCTTTTCCCATTTTCATCTGGGTTATTAAATTATGAATTTTGGAAGTTGACACCGGTGACCATAGTGGGACATCTTCAAGTGTGCTATTCCATCTCAGCTGGGCCGCATCTGCGTCTTTATATAAGTCTCGAAAGTGTTCCTCCCATATCCCTGGGTGGATATAGCAATCTGGGAGTGTTGGCCCAGTGGTTGGAGAGATTTTTATCATTCGCCAGAAGAGTGTCAAGTCTTTAGATTTTGCTTCTTGAATCAGTTTTTCCCAATTTTCTTTCTGGGCCTCTTTTTTCTTTTGCAGTAGTAACTTTTTATAGGTTTTTTTCTCTCTCAAAAGGGACTGAGCCACTATCAGATCTGAAGGTAATTTATAGGCTTGGTAGGTGCTCTGTAAGACTTTTTTTGCAAGTACACATTCCTTGTCAAACCATGGTTTTGAATTAGGGTAGTGACATTGGTGGGTCGCTTTTACCTTGCCAGTAACAAACTGTTTCAGCTCACAGATCAGCTCCTCATAGGTTTCCACCGGATTGCTCGAATGCATTATAGATATCCTAATGCTTTGCATGATATCATATGCAAGTAGAGTTTGTAGGTTCAAGTCCATCTTTGGAGTCCACTTGGCCCAGCAGTATGTTTCCCCCTCAGGGAGTATCATATGTGGATATTGATTAACGCTTCTTAAATAAGGAAAAGGGGCTTTCATACTTAGTGATACAGGAAGATTCCAATCGCTTTGGAATTTTGATGCTACTTCCAAGTTCTTCAATAATGGGATTAAATTTGGTGAGATGATTATATAGTCTATTAGGCTCATTCTGGCTCCAGCCAGGTAGGTAAATTCAGCTGGGTAGTCATTCCCATATGCACCATTTAAAATGTGCAGATTAAGCCTGGTAGTCATTTGATGTAACAAGAACCCAGCATAGTTTGCTTTCTTATCTTTAGATTGCCGATTAAATGGGAGTCTATTTGAACCTAATGTGGAAGGGTATGCTTTCTATTGAGAGTATAGGGCTTGATCGTTAGGGCCTATACGAGCATTAAAATCTCCTCCCAAAATCACGTATGTATTGGAATAATTATGAAGTAGCTCTGCTACATAGGCTTCAAATTCTGTCCATATTTTCACAGTCAATGATTTCTTCTTTTGTTGAGGTAAATACACATTTATTATCAGCAAGTCCCAATGATCAAAATGGACAAGAATGGCCATTGCATGTTGTTTAAAAGATGGAAGCATCCTTGTGTTTACACACAAAGATGTGGCAATCAGCATACCTAAGCCTCCCTTACATCTTCCACGAGCTGCCCCAGAAGTTGCACTTATAGAGTATGAATGAAAACCATTAATTACCACCTTTTCCTGAATCCAAGTTTCTTGCATCAGTACAATATCCTTAGAAGAGAGATATTCTCTTGATTCAGGGTCCTGGAAAAGTCCGGTCCGTCCATTTATATTCCATGAAATGAGGGCAATTTTATTTGTGTGCTGGTCAGGTACCCACATTGTGCCTCTGAAATGGCACTTATTATCTCCTGGGCATTCCCTACATTTTCATCCTCCTTCATGGTCAGATCTAAATTCAAGCCATCCTGGGAAGCAGGGGGATCTGCTAGGTATTTAGCGCATCCGCATGCGCTATAGGGACTCTATAGGGGAAGTTTCTCTCATCTCAGTGAGATTATCGGGCTGTTCCAGAGCAGAAAGTAACCTAATTGGAGTTAACGCCTTTAATTCTGCTTGTGGGTTTAAAGTTAATTTCAATTGGAGGCAAGAGTTCGTTTTTGCTATCAGCTTTTCCTTAGGCAGTGAGCAACTCAAAAGGGTTGAGCCTTCTTGGACAGAGAAGTCAAGATCTAAAGCTCTCTTATCTTGGAAGGAAGCCAGGATTTCCTCATGCACTCTTTTCCTTTTCGGCATTAATAGATGGTTCAGTTTATTTCTAAGTTTGGGAAGCTCTGAAAGTTCACCCTGTTTCTCAGGATGAGTTCTATCTAATTTACAGGGGCTGTTCACTCTCCATTTATCCTTATCAGGACCAGTCTCCCCCTGCGGTTAATGTTGGAATGGATGCATAATTAACTCTTTTGGTTCTGGCAAGGACTTTAACTCCATGCTCTTTAAATACTCTTTGTAATATTATACGGTATCTTCTTAGGTGTTGGGATAAATGAAAAAGTTGCAAAGGAATATCTGCTGATTTAAAATCTAAAAGCAATCTTTTATGATAGTTTTGCAAGGGCAGAAAATGAAAATGAATTAACTCTGCTGGAGCAATATCTCTATTCATTAGTTCTATCAGGGAGGAAAGAATTCTTTTCTTGGTTGTCCAGAGCTGGATGTCTTTTTTGGGGAAACAAATTAAAATTTGCTTTGTTGGCAGTACTCTTTGGACTCTTTCATGATTAAAAGCTGGAGGATGTGGGGCAATGGCATCCTCCTTTCCTCTTCGATAAACACGCGTTTGGCTTAAGGCTTCTAACTGCCTTTCCATTTTACTAATTTTCCCCAATAACACTATCAGAGTCTCTGCAGATAAGAAGCACATTTCGCTCAGACATACTATGGAGCAATTTAGATGCGGGGAAGGAGCATTTATTGCCTTTCGGCTATTTGCGTCCCGTCCTGGAGATTTATTCTTTCTGCTTTCAAAATGCTTGCTGATTCATTTAAGTTGGCATTTAGCAGACAAGTCTCAGCTTCTTGACACGCAGAGCTGTTGTTGTTGTTACTCACAGTGTTTGTAGCCCTCTTGGAAGGAAAAAAGCTTTCAATTCTGAGCTGTTTCTTTTTTCTCTCCTTTTCCTCCTTCTCCTCACCGGGACTGATATTGTTTTGTCTTTTCTTCAGGCTCTTCCCCACATTAGTATGTATGGAGTCATTTTTTATCTTGTTTATGGCTTCATTTATCTTAACAGAAGCAGGAGCTAAATCTAGGCACTGTTGCTCCTCCGCCATCTTGCACCTCCCTCCACTTTAGGGAATCAACAGCAGGTTTATGTGTGAGATCTACAGTACACAAAGGAGGAGCAATATTGGTCTATAACAAATATATAGGGTATGTTGGTATTATTATGCCCATTTTGCAGGAAAGTTGTGGATTAGAGAGAGTGGCTTGCCAGTCATGGCTAATTTTGGCAAATTGCCAACTGCCTGGTTATTAAAGGCACAGAAAACGTCACAAGAGATAGTCTGAGAGGCCAGTCTCACAAAATGATACATTTCTGAGCGAGGCAGGCAAAATTGGCAGGCGTACAAGATTCCATGCCAAGTGTGAGAAGACACTAGTTTATTCCTCAAAGTTTCAAAAGAGAAAAAACCAATATAAATATTTAGTCTTTATTCTTTAAAAGGTGTAATCAACATATATAAAGGCATAGTAGCTATTAGAGTAAAATTTAATTACCTGATGTCAATAAAAGGTTGATCAAAGCATAAAATACATAGGAAGGTGAAAAGCCATTCCCGCTCTAATTATGAGTCTGTCTCACAGGGAAATTTTGGAATGTAGCATAAAGTTACTTCTCAAAAGATAATACTCTTGTCTTAGCAGCAGAAAGTGGTACCAAGAGATGTTGCTTTGCAACATTACAAGGACAGAGTTATTTGTTGGCAGGACAAACATGCAAACCTCTGCAGACACCAGTTAGACAACAGATAAGGCAAAATATCCCCCAAAAAAGCCTTTGTCTGGGCTGTAACTGACAGAGGGAGCTGAAATTCAGTTAAAGGTAAATAATAATAATAATAATAATAATAATAATAATACTAATAATAAAAACAGGTATTTATATACCGCCTTTCTTGGTCTTTATTCAAGACTTTATTCAAGGCGGTTTACATAGGCGGGCTATATTAAATCCCCGTAGGGATTTTTACAATTGAAAGAAGGTTCTATCTTTCAAGAACCACAACAGTCCAGGTGTTTCACTCTGATCTGGTTTCACATTCTGGCCTCCATCCTCCCATGCTCAGAGCAGATGGAATCACTCGGCTTCAGCTTGTCAGCTGCTTCAAGGTCGCACGGTGCCGGGGCCTCGAACTGGCGACCTTGTGGATGTTATCTTCAGGCAGACGGAGGCTCTACCCTCTAGACCAGACCTCCTGCCCATAAGAAATAAAAGGATTTCTTATTAGGAGCCCTTTCTACAATAAAAGTATAATTTGTTTTGTATTAAAATACACCACTACACATCCCTCAAAAGAATACATCCCTTAAAGATGTCCAAAGGTGACAGGTCACATATAGAATTAAAACATGGAGAAGAGGCAAGTCCAAAAGGGACTTTGCTTAACAGAAGTTAGCCGAAAGCCCCATAGTGTTTGATGAAACCAAAAGGAAGAGTTTAATAAGCAGGTACAGAGAAGAGAAGCAGTTTAGTGTTACGAAGGGAGAGAAAGTTAGTAGTAGGTTCATGAAAATTAAGAGCAGGACGTTGCCAAGAGAGTACAGAGTACATGGGTTAAGAGTTCTACCAAATTAGGGCCTACACACTCATATATAAGTGTTTGTATGTTCACTTCATAAAGATGGTATAAAAACTTATTTTCTTAAAGAAGTTCGTAATTAGATTAATAAATGTGAGTAAGGGTTAGTTCTAAATAAAGATGGGATGACAGTGAACCTACTGGTTTTAAGAATTGTTGGAAATTGTATAATTTTAGCAAAGTTTTGGAATGAAACCCCACCGGTATGTAAATAAGAGCCAATCAATGGTTTTGCTTACTTGATGCCCACCTATCCTCCATCTTGTATGTAAATGATGTTATCTGTGCCCTATTAAAATTGTGCCCCATTTATGATGTCAAACCTTCAGCGAATGAAAAGTCTGGATGTTCAGACAAAGAAATTGTAAAGTATACTGTAAAGAGTATACTGTAAAGTATACTGTCTTTGTATACTTGCAAAGAGATTGTAAAGTATAAAACACACTGGTCAATAGGGGTCCATGCTTTGCGACCGGAGTCCCATGGACCAACTGTATACAATTCAATAAAGCCTGTGAATCTTTACCCTGTGTACTGAGTTGCTTATTTGAGTGGCCCTTTGGCCTTGCAACAATTTAAAGGTGCAATTTTAAATGAAGTGGGGGCAGTGATGTGGGGCAGATCAATGATACATCACCACACCCACACCTCAGGATCATTGCCCCACCCACTGCATGGGAGGAGGTCCATTATGGGGGGTGACGTGCTGGCCTCCCGCACCGGGGTACGCAAACCCTAGTGACGCCACTGCCTCCTACCCCCTTCCGCCCTGTTACAGATGGACGGGGGCAGCAGGGGAGCGAGTAAAGAGAACTCCAACACACACACCCCTCAGCAGCAGCCCCGTTTTTTCCGCAGCAGGCGTTTTAAAGAGGGCAACTCGACTTGAGTCCATGAGAGTCACTAAAGGGTGACTCGGAGGCTTGGAACGTGCCCCTTTATGAGACTATTTTGCAGGGGTGGGGCAGTGACTCTTTGACTCGACTTGAGTCAAGACGCACTGGGTTTTCCCATCCCTGCAATCCGTACCTTAGAAAATCTGTGTGACACAGAAAAGTGTCACTCTGGTGGAAGGGCGGAAAGTAGGCCTCTGCACGATGCCGTCTGGGGCCTGATGGTGTCTGTTTTCTAAGCTGTGGGAAAGCAGCTCATTTGCGTGCTGAGAAAAGACTTTGTGATCTGGAGTTGGGAATGGCTGTGCAGTGGCCTCACTGGGAGGTGCAGGCTGAAGCGGGTGATGTGCAGGGGGGGTAGCACCACTAGGCACCAAAATCTTTTAAATCTTGGTATTTTCTGATAACGCCATCATTATTAGGATTATTATAGTAATATACGGTAATTACTATTACGGTTAATTATTATACATATTGGTGCACATATTGTATTATTATGGAAAAATACAATAATTGTAAAATCCTGGAAGAAAATCCTGGAAAATCCCCCAAAAAGAGCCATTGTTCATTCTCGACGATTTCAATGCTAGAGTTGGTGCTGATCACAGTTTCTGGCCCACTTGCTTAGGCCAGTTCGGCACTGGGAAGACGAATGAAAAGGGCCAACGCCTGCTGGAATTTTGCTGTCATCAAGGCCTCTGCGTCAGCAACAGCTTCTTCAACACGAAGCCCCAGCATAGAGACTCTTGAAGACACCCAAGATCAAAGCACTGGCACCAGCTCGACCTGATTCTCACCAGACGCTCCAGCCTTCTCAGCGTCAAGATCACACGCAGTTATCAGGGAGCTGCCTGCAACACAGACCACTCCCTGGCATGCAGCAGAGTGAAACTGTATCACACGAAAAAGGAAGGAATACCTCACATTGACACCAGCAAGACCCGGGATCAGAGAAAAGTGGAGGAATTTGCATGAGTGCTTGAGGAATCTCTTCCAGGCCCGGCCGATGCAGATGCATCCAACAGATGGGAACATTTCAAGAATGCCGTTTACAACACCGCCTTGTCCATATTCGGCAAGAAGACCAACAAGATGGCAGACTGGTTTGAAGCCCACTCTGAGGAGTTGACACCAGTCATTGAGGAAAAGAGGAGAGTTCTAGCAGCATACAAGGCCTGACCCAGTGAGCGCAACCTGCAGGTCTTCCAAGCTGCTTGCAGCAAAGTCCAGCAGACTGCCAGGAGGTATGCTAATGACTACTGGCTCCAGCTCTGTTCCCACATGCAGATAGCAGCTGACACGGGCAATGTCAAGGGGATGTATGATGGTATCAAGCAGGCCCTTCATAAATGACCTCTTCATAAATGACCTGGAGACAGGGTTGAGCGGTGAAGTGGCTAAGTTTGCAGACGACACCAAACTTTTCTGAGTGGTGAAGACCAGAAGTGATTGTGAGGAGCTCCAGAAGGATCTCTCCAGACTGGCAGAATGGGCAGCAAAATGGCAGATGCGCTTCAATGTCAGTAAGTATAAAGTCATGCACATTGGGGCAAAAAATCAAAACTTCACATATAGGCTGATGGGTTCTGAGCTGTCTGTGACAGATCAGGAGAGAGATCTTGGGGTGGTGGTGGACAGGTCGATGAAAGTGTCGACCCAATGCGCGGGGGCAGTGAAGAAGGCCAATTCTATGCTTGGGATCATTAGGAAAGATATTGAGAACAAAACAGCTAGTATTATAATGCCGTTGTACAAATCTATGGTAAGGCCACACCTGGAGTATTGTGTCCAGTTCTGGTCGCCGCATCTCAAAAAAGACATAGTGGTAATGGAAAAGGTGCAAAAGAGAGCGACTAAGATGATTACGGGGCTGGGGCACCTTCCTTGTGAGGAAAGCCTACGGCGTTTGGGCCTCTTCAGCCTAGAAAAGAGACGCCTGAGGGGGGACATGATTGAGACATACAAAATTATGCAGGGGATGGACAGAGTGGATAGGGAGATGCTCTTTACACTCTCACATAATACCAGAACCAGGGGACATCCACTAAAGTTGAGTGTTGGGTGGGTTAGGACAGACAAAAGAAAATATTTCTTTACTCAGCGTGTGGTCGGTCTGTGGAACTCCTTGCCACAGGATGTGGTGCTGATGACTAGCCTAGACGCCTTTAAAAGGGGATTGGACAAGTTTCTGGAGGATAAGTGCATTATGGGGTAGAAGCCATGATGTGTATGCGCAACCTCCTGATTTTAGAAATGGGTTATGTCAGAATGCCAGATGTGGGGGAGGGCACCAGGATGAGGTCTCTTGTTATCTGGTGTGCTCCCTGGGCATTTGGTGGGTCGCTGTGAGATACAGGAAGCTGGACTAGATGGGCCTATGGCCTGATCCAGTGGGGCTGTTCTTATGTTCTTATGTTCTTATGCCCTAGGTCCAACAGAGAAGAAAACTGCCCCTCTGAATTCTGCCGCATGCGAGGTCATCCAGGATAGGGCGCAGCAGATGGAACGCTGGGTGCAGCACTACTCTGCGCTATATTCCCGAGAAAATGCAGTGACCGAGGAAGCACTGAACAACATCGAGTGCCTGCCTGTGTTGGAGGAGCTTGACAGTGAACCAACCCTAGCAGAACTTCACATGGCACCTGGAGTCCCTCGCCTCTGGCAAGGCACCTGGGAAAGACAGCATCCCTGCTGAAGTCCTGAAATGCTGCAAAGAGATCATCGCCACTGAGCTGCATGAAATTCTCTGTCTCTGCTGGAGAGAAGGTGGAGTACCTCAGGGCATGAGGGATGCAAACATCATCAGGCTGTACAAGAACAAAGGCAACAGGGGTGACTGCAACAACTACCGCGGCATCTTTCTCCTTAGCGTTGTAGGAAAGCTGTTTGCCTGAGTTGCACTGAAGAGGCTCCAGGTCCTTACAGAGAGCGTTTATCCAGAATCGCAGTGCGGATTCCAAGCCAACAGCTCCACCACCGATATGGTGTTCTCCCTTAGACAGCTGCAGGACAAATGCAAGGAACAATGACAGCCACTCTTTATAGCCTTCATAGATCTCACGAAGGCTTTTAACCTGGTCAAAGGGACGGCCTCTTCGAGATTTACCCCAAGATCGGATGACCACCCAGGCTCCTTGGCATCATCAGGTCTTTCCACAAGGACATGAAGGGCTCTGTAGGCTTTGATGGCTCCACATCAGACCCCTTTGACATCCGAAGCGGAGTGAAGCAGGGTTGTGTTCTCGCGCCAACCCTGTTTGGGATTTTCTTTGCTGTCCTGCTGAAGCAGGCCTTTGGAACTGCAAGAGAAGGCATCTATCTCCAGACCAGATCAGACAGAAAGCTCTTCAACCTCACCAGACTGAGAGCAAAGTTCAGCTGAAATGTCTGCGTGACTTCCGCTTTGCCGACGATGCAGCTTTCACTACCCACTCTGCCAAAGATCTCCAGCAGCTCATGAACTGTTTTAGCAAGGCCTGCCAAGACTTTGGACTGACAATCAGCCTGAAGAAAACATAGGTCATGGTTCAGGATGTGGACTCGCATCCCTGCATTGCAATCTCTGCGCATGAACTGGAGGTTGTCCATGACTTTGTGTACCTTGGCTCAACGATCTCCGACACTCTTTCTCTGGATACTGAGCTAAACAAACACATTGGTAAAGCAGTTACCACATTTTCCAGACTCACAAAGAGAGTCTGGTCCAACAAGAGCTGACAGAACATACCACGATCCAGGTCTACACAGCTTGTGTTTTGCGTACACTTCTATACAGCAGTGAGTCATGGACTCTTCGCTCACAACAGGAGAGGAAACTGAACACTTTCCACATACACTGCCTGCGATGCATTCTCAGCATCACCTGGCAGGACAAAGTTCCAAACAACACAGTCCTGGAACGTGTTGAAATCCCTAGCATGCATGCACTGCTGAAACAGAGACGCCTGCGATGGCTCGGTCATGTTGTGAGAATGGATGATGGCCGGATCCCAAAGGATCGTCCTACAAGTAGACCACAGCTGCGATACAAGGACATCTGCAAGAGGGATCTGAAGGCCTTAGGAGTGGACCTCAACAGGTGGGAAACACTGGCCTCTGAGTGGCCGGCTTGGAGGCAGGCGGTGTAACATGTCCTTTCCCAGTTTGAAGAGACACTTTGCCAGCAGTCCGAGGCAAAGAGGCAAAGAAGGAAGGCCCATAGCCAGGGAGACAGACCAGGGACAGACTGCTCCCAGTGTGGAAGGGATTGTCACTCCCGAATCGGCCTTTTCAGCCACACTAGGTGCTGTTCCAGAACCACCATTCAGAGCTCGATACCAGAGTCTTTCTAGGCTGAAGTTTGCCAACAAACAACATAGAGACTACATGGTATTCTTTACCATTCGATGCACAATTCCATGCAGAATGCAATGAAACCAACTGCATTGAAATGTCTCTATTCTATCAAAAGTTATAGCCAAAAAGCCAGTGGGGGCGGGATGATGGGAGATCACCATGCCCGCTGCCAAGGGTTACAAGTCATAGTAGGTATGTGGAAGCTCTTGGTTTTAGAGGCAGGCTGTCTCCGATTGCCAGATGCAGGGGAGGGCACCAGGACAAAGGTTGTGTCTGTTGTCTTGTGTGCTCCCTGGGGCATTTGGTGGGCCACTGTGAGGTACAGGAAGCTGAACTAGATGGTCCTTTGGCCTGATCCAGCACAGCTCTTATGTTCTTATGTTCTTAGCCACATCACAGGAGCCAGCATTGGGTCCTGAACATCGGGCTGGTCTTTCTGGGCCAGTCTGGTCTTCATCCTTTCTCATGCCATGTTGTTGGCAACCTCCAGTCTTGGAAGACTATGGTATCGTGCTCTGAATGGTGGTGGTGGCACAGTGTCTAGTGTGGCTGAAAAGGCCGATTCGGGAGTGACAATCCCTTCCACACTGGGAGCAAGTGCAGTCTGTCCCTGGTCAGTCTCCCTGGCTATGGGCCTTCCTTCTTTGCCTCTTTGCCTCAGACTGTTGGCCAAGTGTCTCTTCAAACTGGGAAAGGCCAAATAAAGTATGAGACCCACTGCCCATTGAGTATTAGACCACTGACAGTCAGTAGCTGTGTTACAGTAGACCACTGGGAGGTGACTAAGAGACCAAACCTATCCAATATTCTGGTTCTGGTGCAGCCATGCCAATGGGGTGCGCGTTGCATTCTGTGGTGGGGAGGCAGTCACAGAGGCCTCCTCAAGATAAGGGAACGTCTGTTCCCTTCCCTCGGGGCTGCATTGCGACTGCTCCGGTGCTGGAAAGTTGGACAGGATTGGGCCCTCAAATGGGAATAACCACAGCTGGAGGTGGGTAAAAAGGCTTGTATGTTTTCACAGATTTTGGTGTTTTACAAAGGCAGAAGTGCAGAAAGCAGTTACCTGTTTTTATTCCAAACTGTAACTTATAATCACTTTAAAAGCGTAGTAGGTAGCTGATACAGGTAGTATAGTGTCAGCAGATGGAGCCACAGTTATTACCCATCCACCTCCCCCTTAAATAATCAAAACCAAATAAAACTCTTTCTTTGGCAGATTATTTGTGGTTAGCTCAGAAATCTCCACGAAAGGCTGAAGCTAACAGGTGAGCTAAACTGAGGCTACCTGAGGCCGCCATGAGGCCACCTGGACCTCCAAGAGAAGCTGTGGGTCAAGGTGTATCCCCAACCTGCAAACCGATCATGTTGAATTTAACTCTGGTCCATGTAAAACACAGAGTCCAGCTCAACACACACGGCCCCCTCCCTCTGCCTGGCCTGGCGGTTGGCCCAACAGTGAGTCAGACACTATCTTTCCTTTTCATCATTAGCTGTTCCTTTCTATTCAGATCTGGCCTCAGAAAAATAATGTAGCATTTGGGGAAAAAGAGGCAGCCCAGCAGCCCGGCGCTGGAGGCCAGGATGGAGAAGACCTGCACGGCCACTGTGTGCTTCCCCTTCGTGCTCAGGTAGGCGGGCACAAAGGCCACCCAGACGCTGCAGAAGACCAGCATGCTGAAGGTGAGCAGCTTGGCCTCGTTGAAGGCCCCAGGCAGCCGCCTGGCCAGGAAGGCCCCTGTGAAGCAGACGACGGCCAGGAAACCCAGGTAGCCCAAAGCGCCGTAGAACAGGGTGACGGACCCCGCGTTGCACTGCAGGACGATTTGGCCGGGCTGGGAGTGCCTGTCGGAGTCTGGGAAGGGTGGAGAGAATCCCAGCCAGGCGGTGCAGAGGCCGAGCTGGACAGTGGAGCACGAGAGGACGATGGCGTTGGCCAAGCCCTTCCCCAGCCACCTCCGCATCCTGCTTCCTGGTTTGGTGGCCATGAAGGCCACCACCACGGTGACGGTTTTGGCCAAGACAGAGGAGAGGGCCAGGGAGAAGATGATGCTGAAGGCCGTTTGGCGGAGGAGGCAGGTCACCCTCCTTGGCCGGCCGATGAACAGAAAGGAGGACAGAAAGGAGAGCAGGAGGGAGGCGAGGAGGACGTAGGAGAGGTCCTGGTTGTTGGCCTTGACTACTGGAGTCTCACGGTGCTTGATGAAGGCTCCTAACACTAAACCCGTGGTTAGAGAGAAGAGCAGGGCGAAAGACGCCAGAAGGGCCCCCAGATAGTCTTCGTAGGACAGGAAAGTTATGACTTTGGGGACACACTGAGTCTGGGCCTTGTTTGGATGCTGGTCTTCTGGACACTTGTCGCAATGATCTGCATCTGAAATGAAGAAAAACAAACAGTGTCTCCAATATCATTTAATGTGCCTTACATCCCATAATAGTCTGTCAGCCCAATCCACTCCCCCCCCCACCGGTACAGCCATGCCAGAAACACCCACAATGCATCTAGCTTGAGCGGGGGGGGTCTGATAACTCTGCCCTCACTTCGCTCCCCCCTCCGGCCCCCTTCCTCCCTGCCCTTACCCCGCTCCCCCCTCCCACTGGCTGACCTGCTCCAGCAGGTGTCAGAGACACACAGAGGAAGGCTCCAGCCTTCCCACAGGGACACAGTTTACTGTCCAGAGTAATTTCTCGCTACCCATTTTGTGAAATGAATGATGGCTGTTAAAGGAAGACAAAGCATGAAGGGCTCTGACTTAAGGACTGTCTGGACACCTGCACAGAATGGGTCTGAGTCAACCTTTGCCCCACTCCCCACCAACAGCCCATCGCTCTGGAGCCCCCCACCTTCCTGGGAGGAGACGGTCCCTTCTGCGCACCGAGCACACGCGTAGCAGCACAGCGGCCTTCCTTCCTGAATCAGCTTGCTGTATCCCGGGTGGCAGCTGGCGGTGCACCTCGACTGAGGCAGGGTCTACACAGGAAGACAAGGCGCATCAAGGAAAATCTGTGTGGTGGGGGAGCAGTTTGTCTGTAGCAGTGAGTCACACAGTTGGGGGGACCCAACAGGACCTAAAGTCTGAGGTTAGCAGGCACCCCAAGACGGTTCTTGAGGGCAGAGCTTGGGGGCAGAATTGGGAAAAGACCCCTCCCTGGCCTTCATGGTGATGCTGCGCTCTAAAGCCTGGCTCTCCCAGAAGTTCCGCAAAGACATTTGGCAGCATGGGCTCCTGACAAGGTAGGATCATGTGGGACTCAGGAGGTCAAAGGACAGAGCCCCAGTGCTGCCACATGCAGACCACTCTGCAGCAAGTCTGGAACCAGCACCACACACTGCCCCCAACCCCAGAGTGGCCAGGTGGTCCCGAAAAACGTCATAGCTGATGGTGCCAAATTCCACTGCAGAACACACTTGCCCACCCAGATTCTGCTGTGGTTTGTCCTCCAAGGCCACCCAGGCATTTCCACTCACCAACCCAAACTGCAACAGGACTGATATGGGTCTAAGACTTTGTTAAAGACCTTCTGCCCTGTCAACAGAGGAGGCTCTTCCACTTGCTGCAGATCAGCTTCTCCAGCTGCCAGTTTAAGTCACTGACTGCAACCTCAGGACCCCCCTCCATGTTTTGCATTGGGGTTTAGGTGTGGCTGCCCCAGCCATGTTTAGCCCTGTTTGGTGCCACCAGAACCTGCATTTGTTGCCTGCCCATCACACACTGCTCCCGCCTTTGCTCTATTCCTGCTGTCAGGAGTTTTGTCTTTCAAAATTTGTATTGGCAACCTTCAGTCTCGAAAGACTATGGTATCGCGCTCTGAAAGGTGGTTCTGGCACAGCATCTAGTGTGGCTGAAAAGGCCAATCCGGGAGTGACAATCCCTTCCACACCGGGAGCAAGTGCAGTCTGTCCCTGGTCTGTCTCCCTGGCTATGGGCCTTCCTTCTTTGCCTCTTAGCCTCAGACTGTTGGCAAAGTGTCTCTTCAAACTGGGAAAGGCCATGCTGCACAGCCTGCCTCCAAGCGGGCCGCTCAGAGGCCAGGGTTTCCCACTTGTTGAGGTCCATCCCTAAGGCCTTCAGATCCCTCTTGCAGATGTCCTTGTATCGCAGCTGTGGTCTACCTGTAGGGCGCTTTCCTTGCATGAGTTCTCCATAGAGGAGATCCTTTGGGATCCGGCCATCATCCATTCTCACGACATGACCAAGCCAACGCAGGCGTCTCTGTTTCAGCAGTGAATACATGCTAGGGATTCCAGCACGTTCCAGGACTGTGTTGTTTGGAACTTTGTCCTGCCAGGTGATGCCGAGGATGCGTCGGAGGCAGCGCATGTGGAAAGCGCTCAGTTTCCTCTCCTGTTGTGGGCGAAGAGTCCATGACTCGCTGCAGTACAGAAGTGTACTCAGGACGCAAGCTCTGTAGACCTGGATCTTGGTATGTTCCGTCAGCTTCTTGTTGGACCAGACTCTCTTTGTGAGTCTGGAAAACGTGGTAGCTGCTTTACCGATGCGCCTGTTTAGCTCGGCATCGAGAGAATGAGTGTCGGAGATCGTTGAGCCAAGGTACACAAAGTCATGGACAACCTCCAGTTCATGCTCAGAGATTGTAATGCAGGGAGGTGAGTCCACATCCTGAACCATGACCTGTGTTTTCTTCAGGCTGATTGTCAGTCCAAAATCTTGGCAGGCCTTGCTAAAACGATCCATGAGCTGCTGGAGATCTTTGGCAGAGTGGGTAGTGACAGCTGCATCGTCGGCAAAGAGGAAGTCACGCAGACATTTCAGCTGGACTTTGGATTTTGCTCTCAGTCTGGAGAGGTTGAAGAGCTTTCCGTCTGATCTGGTCCGGAGATAGATGCCTTCGGTTGCAGTTCCAAAGGCCTGCTTCAGCAGGACAGCGAAGAAAATCCCAAACAAGGTTGGTGCAAGAACACAGCCCTGCTTCACTCCGCTTCGGATGTCAAAAGGGTCTGATGTGGAGCCATCGAAGACAACAGTGCCCTTCATGTCCTTGTGGAAAGATCTGATGATGCTGAGGAGCCTGGGTGGACATCCAATCTTGGGGAGAATCTTGAAGAGGCCGTCTCTGCTGACCAGGTCGAAAGCCTTTGTGAGATCTATGAAGGCTATAAAGAGTGGCTGTCGTTGTTCCCTGCATTTCTCCTGCAGTTGTCTAAGGGAGAATACCATATCAGTGGTGGACCTGTTGGCTCGGAATCCACACTGCGATTCTGGATAGACGCTCTCTGCAAGTACCTGGAGCCTCTTTAGTACAACTCGGGCAAACAGCTTTCCTACAACGCTAAGGAGAGAGATGCCGCGGTAGTTGTTGCAGTCACCCCTGTCACCTTTGTTCTTGTACAGCGTGATGATGTTTGCATCCCTCATGTCTTGAGGTACTCCACCTTCTCTCCAGCAGAGACAGAGGATTTCATGCAGCTCAGTGACGATGATCTCTTTGCAGCATTTTAGGACTTCAGCAGGGATGCTGTCTTTTCCAGGTGCCTTGCCAAAGGCAAGGGAGTCCAGGGCCACGTGAAGTTCTTCTAGGGTTGGTTCACTGTCAAGCTCTTCCAGCACAGGCAGGCACTCAATGTTGTTCAGTGCTTCTTCGGTGACTACATTTTCTCTGGAATATAGCTCAGAGTAGTGCTGCACCCAGCGTTCCATCTGCTGCGCCCGATCCTGGATGACCTCGCCTGTGGCAGACTTCAGAGGGGCAATTTTCTTCTGTGTTGGACCTAGGGCCTGCTTGATACCATCATACATCCCCTTGATGTTGCCCGTGTCAGCTGCTATCTGTATCTCGGAACAGAGCTGGAGCCAGTAGTCGTTAGCACATCTCCTGGCAGTCTGTTGGACTTTGCTGCGAGCAGTTCGGAGGACCTGCAGGTTGCGCTCACTGGGACAGACCTTGTATGCTGCTTGAGCTCTCCTCTTTTCCTCAATGACTGGTGTCAACTCCTCAGAGTGGGCTTCAAACCAGTCTGCCGCCTTGTTGGTCTTCTTGCCGAATATGGACAAGGCGGTGTTGTAAACGGTATTCTTGAAATGTTCCCATCTGTTGGATGCGTTTGCGTCGGCCGGGCCTGGAAGAGATTCCTCAAGCGCTTGTGCAAATTCCTCCACTTTTCTCTGATCCCGGGTCTTGCTGGTATCAATGCGAGGTCTTCCTTCCTTTTTCGTGTGATACAGTCGCTTTGTTTGCGGTTTCACTCTGCTGCACACCAGGGAGTGGTCAGTGTCGCAGGCAGCACCATGATAACTGCGTGTGATCTTGATGCTGGGAAGGCTGGAGCGTCTGGTGAGGATCAGGTCGAGCTGGTGCCAGTGCTTTGATCTTGGATGTCTCCAAGAGACTCTATGTTGGGGCTTTGTGTTGAAGAACGTGTTGCTGACACAGAGACCGTGATGACAGCAAAACTCTAGCAGGCGTTGGCCATTTTCGTTCATCCTCCCAGTGCCAAACTGACCTAAGCAAGTGGGCCATGAACTGTTATCAGCACCAACTCTAGCATTGAAATCGCCGAGGATGAACAATGGCTCTTTTACAGGGATTTTCTTGACAGTGGTGGCCAGGTCATCATAGAATTTGTCTTTGGCTTCTGCTGGAGACGACAGAGTCGGTGCATAAGCACTGATGAGAGTGATAGGTCCTGCTGATGACTGGAGCTGCAGGGACAAAATTCTTTCACTTCCCACAGTAGGTGGGATGATGGATTTCAGCAGGGTATTTCTGACCGCAAAGCCAACGCCATGTTCCCTGGTTTCGTTTGGTGGTTTTCCCTGCCAGAAAAATGAGAAATTTCTCTCCTTGACAGATCCGGAATCTGGCAGCCTCGTCTCTTGAAGGGCGACGATGTCCATCTGCAGTCTGCTCAGCTCCATGTCGATGACAGCTGTTTTGCGTGCGTCGTCTATTTCTTGCAGGTCATCAGAGAAGCCAGGTGTCATTGTCCTAACGTTCCAGGTGCCCAGCTTTAGGGCAGTAGTTTTCTGTTTTCTGTTGCATGGTGCAGAGTTGTCGATCCGCTTGTCGGTTTTCACCCTAAACCCCACGCACCCCATGAGGTTAACGGACCGTGGCGAGGCAACACCTTACTGGCTGGGGACTGCCCAGCTTAAGGCGGGCGGTAGCTGCCCAATGAGATGCAATGATCTCTCCCACCGTCGGAAGCAGCCCCTGGCGTCATGCTCTACGCCAATCGAGCAAAGACTTATAACCGGTAAACTGCTGCTTCCCGTGTTGTGCCGACGCCGTATTGCGAAGTTGGAGTGTCCTCTCCAGTGCGCGAAGCCTGGGTAAAGAAGGTATGGAGGATAGGCTGTTACCCATGCAGCAAATCCCCCTTCTCCACGTCGCTGGAATGGTCCAATGGAAAGGCAGAAGCCAATACGGTTGGTTCCAGCGGTGTCGCAGGAGTTGCCAGAACGTGACTGTGTTCAGCCATGAACTGCCTAAGGGACTCCGGCTCCTGATTTTGCCTCGAGGTTGACTCCTGAAGCCTTTTCCACAACTGGATGTAGCCACAAGGCAGTGGAGGTTTGAGGTCAGAGTTTCCTTCTCTTAGATGAGCTGCCTTCCTAGGCTGACGAGTCCCATCTACCCGGTGGCTGTTTAGTCGCCTCTTACGACAAGTACAGCAAAACTGAGGGCCTATTCTTAGCCCCAGCCCCCAGGGGAAGCCCCCTATGCCTATACATAGGATTGCAGTAACAGGGTTGGCCTTCCTATGAGGCCAAATGAAATTATTGCTTCAAGGTTGGAGAAGGCAGTGAACTGGCAGGGAGTGCCCTACACCTTGCATCTATACGGCACCTCAACTTGTCTCCGCCCCTGGTTGCTCACCCTCCTTGTTTCCACCAAGTTCGTCTCACTTTCCTTCCTTCCTTCCTTCCTTCCTTCCTGCTTGGATTCACACCAGCTGAACAACTGGTGTAGATCTAAGTAGCCCCATAGGGGTGGCTGGGGCTTGACATGGGGTAAGGGGAAAAATATCCCCTTACTCCGAGGTGACTTTCAGGCTGGACCTAATCTGCACTAAGTACAGTGAAGGCAGTCAGCCTCCCTGTTCCAGCGCAGGTTAGGATTGGGCTGACACTCTCCCAAAAAGAAGAAAAATGTAGGAGAAGAGAGTCATGGCAGTAGCGGGGTTGGAAAAAGAGGTAGGCTACCACCATAATACAGGTTGAGACTAATTATTTGTGTGGGTTCCGTTCCAAGCACTCACTGGATGGCAAAAAACACACTATAGCAAATCCATTTAAAAAACAAAGTTACTTTGCTCCTTTGATTTAAAAATAGCCTTGCTGACCTTTGTGATATAAGAGTCATTAACAAGACAATCCATCAATCAGTCCTCCTCCAAGAGCTTACAAAGAGCTGAGAGCTTACACTCAGCCCCTCCCTTCATCAATGCAAAGGGATCACCTTTCTTTCACGTGCTCAGGGGGAAGGGAGGGGTCGCCTGGAGAGAGAAGGATTGATGGATTGTCAGCCAACTGTCTCTCTCATTAAGGAGGCTATTGTTAAAGGACCGTTCAGTTTTTTAAACTGATTTTAAAGGGGTGCATTTTTCCCCTTCTCCAGGGATCAGCACTTTCAAAATATGTGGGCAGGAAAAGGACTCTCAGCTTTTGAATCTTGAGATGATGCATCTAATATTTTATTAGATTTTAGAAATCATGGATTTCCCCACCTGGTTGAACCATCCAGGCCACACAATGGCACCCTGGTCTATGGAGACGTGGAGGCCTGGTGGGCTGTGTCGTCTTGCCAGGCTCCCAAATGCCACTCTGACAACAGACCTGTTGGGAAAAATGACCCAGTTCACAATGTCAAAGTCGGCTGCCAGATCCCCATCCCCATCCAGATACAGGCCGTCCAGGGAAGTGTTGTAGACCCCAAAGTTTCTCAGGAAAGGATGGTGCTGGCACAAAAGAGAAACATCAGAGGTCAGGGAACCGTGTTGGGTATTTCACAGAGACTGAATCTCCTATGAGTCAGGGACGATGCCAATGAAATCGGCTGATTGCTTGGTTTCTCTAACCCCCGTTTTCTATTCTGCTGCTCAGAGGCAGATCTACCCCACTTGCCCCCTCCAGGTTCACCTCTGCCTTTAATCAGTCCAGGAGAGACACAGGCAACTCGATCACCACAACTCCCCATGTGGTAACAGAGCAGCCCCAACGTGGCATTTGCTGAATCCGTGAGGGGAGGGAGTTTGGGCATGCTGAGGCCTCCTTGGCGGAAGGGAACATTTGGATGTATGGATGAACTCGGACCTGTGTCAGCAATATCACTGGTGCATGACCGCCTTGACAGGTGAAGGGAAATTGGGTCCAGAAAGTGGTTGAGTGGTGCTGCTAGCAAACCTTCCCAGGCCGAATCCGCCCTCCTTCCTGCTCCATTACCTCCCTGTTCTGCCATCTACTTGTTCCACCCTCTTCTCACCTCCCTCCCAACCCCTGTGTGGCCTTACCTGCACCAGCAGGCATCCAGGGTTGAGTGTTGGGAGAGTTAGGACAGACAAAGAAAATATTTCTTTACCCAGCGTGTAATTAGTTTGTGGAACTCTTTGCCATAAGAAGTAGTGATGGCATCTTGTCTGGATGCCTTTAAGAGGGGACTGGACCAATTTCTGGAGGAGAAGCTCATTACGGGTTACAAATCATAGTAGGTCTGTGCAAGCTCTTGGTTTTAGAGGAAAGCTGCCTCTGATTGCCAGATGCAGGGGAGGGCACCAGGATGAGGTCTCTTGTTATCTGGTGTGCTCCCTGGGGCATTTGGTGGGCCGCTGTGAGATCCAGGAAGCTGGACTAGATGGGCCGATGGCCTGATCCAGTGGGGCTGTTCTTATGTTCTTAACTACAATTCCCAGGAAGCCTTGCAGGTCTCTTGTTATCTGGTGTGCTCCTTGGGGCATTTGGGGGGCTGCTGTGAGATACAGGAAGCTGGACTAGGTGGGCCTTTGGCCTGATCCAGAAGGGATCTTCTGATGTTCTTATAAAGAGGAGTTTTTCAAGGTTTTCTCTTTCTGTCTGGCTTTGATCGTGGCGTGGACTCATCCACCAGTTTCCCTAGTAAAAGGAGGGTAGCGGAAAGAGGGGGCAGTGAACTATTAGTTCTCCACAAGGCACAGCTGTGCCCCGGCCAGTGCCCCCCCCATTTTTCCTTCACAGAGGCATGTGAATGTTTTGCTCCAGGTGTGAAATCTGAATGAAGCCATCCTAACCTGTGCTGAATTTGAGCTATGCTAAGCTAGATGTGTAGATCTGCAGCACAGTCTGCCCAGAACAAGGGAAGGAAGGGTTGTGTTGCTATCATTGCAAAGGCATCCTGGAGCAAGTGTGATCTCTAGTCCTCCCCCACACACACACTCCCATGCAGGCACAGGCTTTGACTGAGAGAGAGAGAGAGATGCCAGTGGGGCTGATGGTGGCCAGTGTGGCAGTCCAGGCTGGTGGGGGGGGCAGCAGGAAGGGGCAGGCAGAGCTAGCCAAGTGTCCCCCAATTGAAAGTGGCACCTGGGGGCAGGGCCACTGAGAGGAATCTTCTCAGGGGGTACAAAGATTAGACGTGAAGATCTGCAGCACAGTCTGCCCAGAAGAAGGGAAGGAATGGTTGTGTTGCTATCATTGCAAAGGCATCCTGGAGCAAGTGTGATCTCTAGTCCTCCCCCACAGACACACTCCCATGCAGGCACAGGCTTTGACTGAGAGAGAGAGAGATGCCAGTGGGGCTGATGGTGGCCAGTGTGGCAGTCCGGGCTGGTGGGGGGGGGCAGCCGGAAGGGGCAGGCAGAGCTAGCTGAGTGTCCCCCAAGTGATAGTGGCATCTCGGGGCAGGGCCACTGAGAGGAATCTTCTCAGGGGGTACAAAGATTCTTTTGGGCCCCTTCCTGAGCTCCTCTACACTCCTTCATGATAAGTGGATCCTCTTATCACTACTTATCCTCTTATCACTACTGGATTTCCCTGAAAGATGCATGCCATTTCACTTCCTTCTGACTTGTCCCAAGGCCCATCAGTAGCCCTGACTGTCTGGGTGGGGAGAGGAGTACCTGCCACGCCTGCACCCTCTGAACCTCCAGGCTGCCTCCGGCCTCCACCACCCTCCGCCGGAGTCGAGACGAAGACGCGGCATGTAAGGCTTGCGCCATGGCCTGAACAGCGCTGTGGATGGCATAGCTGTCCTGGGCCAGGGCTTTTTCCATCATGTCCCAAGGCAGGGGCTGCGGTCTTTCTCTGCACCTCGTCCAGCCTTTCACGGACAGAACAGGCTTCGGAAACGCACAGTGAAATCCCCCCTCCACTAACCGCTGCCAGGTGAAGAAAAGGTTTTCAAAATCATTGTAATTTGTCCTTTTTATTGACTGGATGGAGAAGGAAAAAAGACCCTGAATGTGCTGGAAAGATAAACGACTGAACCTCAGGTCCAAGCTGATGTCCCAAAAGGCTGTTGTGATAAAGATTTTCCCCACTATGGGTTTTATTAAGTTTTCAACTACCTGTTGTATAATGCCTATTCCTACTATGAAGGAACCGGTCTCTGCATAGTAAAGGAACACATTGACTTGTCTCTCCTTGAGGAATGATTCATAACGGATCACCACATTATTTGTAGTTATCCCCGAAATGCTCTCGGAGTAAGAGACACAAATGCCGCTCTGAGTTAACTCGGGCGTCAAGGTCCTGATGAACCGCTCTCCATTGTCAGTGTCTGGAGCAACCAGAGCGACCCAGGACCACTGGAAGTGCAGGAGCAGCCCGACCAGCCCCACGTACTGGGGCTCTTTGGGGACCGTCCGATAGAAAAAGGGGGACCGAGTTCTGTCATTGAGACCACGAGCCGTGAAAGCATAACTGACCTGGGAAGGGAAAGGAGAGATGGATGTTTGGATTTATCTTCAGGTCACATATTTGGTGGCCTGAGCTGTTAACAGTGAGCAAAATCCTTTTTCATTTTGATGCAAGGAAGCCCCCACCCACTGCAAGGACACGCCCACGGAACTAGGCAGTGCTTCTCTGTTCAGCCCACTCACACACTGCATGCCCCACCTCATTTTTGGATGGGAGGCAGCCACGTGGGACGAGACGCAGCCTGTGCCCTCCACCCACTCTCACCTGGGGAATTTTGTAGGCAGTCAACATGGCTGAAATATGGCTGGAGAGGTCAGCTTCAGCCCCTTCAAGAACTGCCAGCAGCCGTCTCTGCCTTCCACAGCTGTAGTTTGGGACACGTGTCTCTCCAGTGGAGAGCAGGTCTACAAGGGCATCAAAAGTCACTCGGGCATCATAATAGGTGTTGTAGATGTTGTAGCCCAGAGTGACATTGGGCAAGAGCCTGGGGTCCCGGTTGATCTTCTCAGTGGCAAACAGGAAGGACAGGATGAGCCAGTACCGTGTGCCTGCTTTCCTGAAACAAAAGGACTGTGCCAGGTTGTTGATGCATAGGCTGGGTTTAGGCGTGTCAGGCTGACAGCAACTGTTACCCTGCACATGCCCGAACTTGTCTGATCTTAGAAGCTAAGCAGGGTCAAGCCTGGTTAGTTCTTGGATGGGAGACCGCTTGGGAATACCGGGTGCTGTAGGCTTATACCATAGTCTTTTGAGACTGAAGGTTGCCAACCAGTCAGTCCAGGCTGGACATCCATGCTGTGAGGTGACCAGCGCTTTTCACTCTAAAAGGAAGCCAGGGCAGGGCCCTTCCCCAGCCCCATCCTCTGCACAGGTGAGCATCTAAGGCTGCCTGGACTGAGTCAGTCCCTTGGCCCCTGAACTCAGCATTGCCCGCTGACTGGCAGCAGCTCCTCAGGGTGTCAGGTGGGGATCTTTCAAAGGCTGGACTGCCAGGGATTGAACCTGGCATGCAAAGCAGGTGCTCTCTCTGTTAGGGGCTGGGTGGGGGGAAGATTTCATTGGTTGGGATGGTGGTCAGGGGAGCCCAGCTCAGGAATCACAGTGGCCTTGTGTGCAAAGGACACATTGCCTGGAGATGCAGGTGCTTCTCAGAGCCCAGCACTTCTCCCTCCCAGCAGCAATGGCCAGAGGATTTGCACCCACCCTAGAAGCCCTGCAGGGCTGGCTGATTGCTCAGGGGCTGAATTGGCACCTTGAGGACTGCAGGGGGCTTGCCTCTTTTGCAAGGGAGGGGGAATTAATCAAGTCATCATTGATCATTCTGCCTGGCCAGGCTCATGGCTTGTGAGGTTGGGGGAAGGGGGAGAAATTGGGAGTCAGTTGGTGATGTGGTTTCCCTAAGCAGCCTCTTAGGGGAGGACAGAGGAGGGTTCAGGACTGCAGAGAACTGCGACTGCCTGACTCACTGCTCAGGCTGCAGGTGGTGGGGATGTCGACCTGCTACAAGGAGCCCAGATCTAGGCAGTTTCAAACCACTACCAGTGAGTGGGGGGGATGACTCCCCCCAAGTGTGGGGCTACAGATGTGGAGTGGCAGACTGCAGTCCAAATGGTGCCTTAGTGTATGGATGCATTCCCAGATTTTCCCCCATATGACTTGTGAGGTTGGGAGAAGGGGGGAGAAGGACATACAAGTGTAAGGAAACTGGGAGTCAGTTGGTGATGTGGTTTCCCTAAGCAGCCTCTGAGGGGAGGGCAGAGGGGGGTTGAGGACTGCAGAGAACTGCAACTGCCTGACCCACTGCCCAGGGCTGCAGGGTGTGGGTGGTGGGGATGTGGACCTGCTAAGAGGAGCTGGGATCCACACAGGTTCAAATCACCACCAGTGAGCCGGGGGGGGCACTCTCCCCAAGTGTGGGGGCTGCAACTGACTACAGCTGTTAAGTGGCACTCCAAATGGTGCCTTAGTGTGTGGATGCATTCCCAGATTTTCCCCCATATGCAGAAGGATTGCTGATTTAGCCGAGACAAGGACACAATAGGAAAAGACCCCACCCCCCCACCCCCGCAATTCGGGGTGGCTGGAAGCCATGACATCAGAAGGGGCTGTAGCAGCCACCAAGCCCTCATCACCAGCCCTTCTTGACTTACATGGAAATGCTGGTTGAAGGAGGCTCAGTCAAGGGCCGTGGCTGAAATATGACATTGGTTGTGGAAACGGCCCCACCGAGGAGGTAGTCTCCTGGCCTGTAATAATTGAGCAGCTCCTTCTGCTCCCTGATCACAGACTGGGGGCATTTTGCCTTTAGGCCCCCCCAGGCCACAGGGACCAGGAGCAGCAGCAGCAGTCTGGGCACCCCTGCTGCAGTCATCTCCCAGCATCTGCTCTCCAACACCAGCCGCAGACTGGAAGTCAAGACCGTCTTGCCAGGCAGAGGTTGCAGTCCAGGCAGAGGCTGCAAGTCCTTTCAGTGGCTGCATCTGAAGGGGGTGATATGAAGCTTCACAGCAGAGGCCCTGCCTGGCTGAATTCCCATTCCGAGCTCTCCATGGACCAGAAGCTATTTCTGCAGCTGTTTCTTCAGACACAGTCTCTGTTATTGAATTTAAAGGTGATCTTTCAGAAAAAAGAATTCCTTAGACTTTGGAGAATAGAACACTGTGATTTGGGTAATAACAGTGAGGGCTGTTGTCAGTGCAACACCTGGACTCCCTGTGCGTCTCCATGTGCAGGTGTGAGCTGAAGAAAACATGTTTGCGAGAATGCAGTTCCAGACTCTGCCATGGGTCAGCAGTGGGATCACTTGAGCTTAGCAAAGCTGCCTGAAGAGGCACTGGATCTGTTCAGCGTATTGTTGTGCCATTGGAAGGGGCATCTTCTGGGGCATTTGGTGGGCCGCTGTGAGGTACAGGAAGCTGGACTAGGTGGGCCTAGGGCCTGATCCAGTGGGGCTGTTCTTACGTTCTTATTCGTGCCTGGAGAGTTCCCCAGAGTGGAAAAATCCTGGCCTTGTGTGGGGCAGCCCGATCTTCTGTCCTTCTGGTCAACCACACCTCCCGCCAGAAGGAATGATGATGGACACTCACGTAACCAGACCTGGGACCCATCCAGACCTGGACTGTCCAGCAGTGTAGCTGGAAGATGTGCCACCCCAGGGGACACCTTACAGGGCTGTCCCTCCAAACGGGACCAGAGCTGCACTCCAGGCACAACTGGAGGGGTTTTAAGGGCCGGGGAGGCTGCGTGAGGGCCAGGGAGGCTCACAGAATGCCTCCAGGAGATGGAAAATGGTTCCTTCCAGTTTCCTCCCAAAAACTGCAAGTGATGTCAGCCTTCCAGAGGCCAGAGGTGTGCAGCCTCCTCAGCCCTCAGAACCCCTCCATACGTGATCGGAGAATAGCTCTGGTCCAATTTGGAGGGGGAGCAGTTGCAAGCGACGGGGGCGGGACCATGGTGGCTGCAACAGGATTGCATTGCCACCCCCATGGCATGGAGTGCCACCCAGGTCCTGTGACTCCTATGACTCTCCCCAGCTTGCAACTGGGACTGTCCAACTCTCCCCTTACTGATGGGGACTCCCCAGAACCTCCAGCTGAGACCATTCCCCTCCCTGCTGCCATCCCCCCCTCTCTCTGTCGCCTTTTGTTTCCCAGGTTCACAGCCAAGTACAGTAAACAAAAATTCCAGATATAAACAGTATAAACATATGGATTTATTTTAAAAAACTCATAAGAACAGCCCTGCTGGATCAGGCCAAAGGCCCATCTAGTCCTGATTCCTGCATCTCACAGTGGCCCTTCAAATGCCCAGGGAGTACACAAGACAACAGGCACAACCTGCATCTTGGTGCCCTCCCCTGCATCTGGCAAACAGAGGCAGCCTGCCTCCAAAACCAAGAGCTTGCACATATCGACTATGACTTGTAACCCGTAATGAACTTTTCCACCAGAAATTTGTCCAATCCCCTCTTAAAGGCATCCAGGCAAGATGCCATCACTACTTCCTGTGGCAAGGAGTTCCACAGACTAATTACACGCTGGGTAAAGAAATATTTTCTTCTGTCTGTCCTACCTCTCCCAACACTCATGGATGTCCCCTGGTTCTGGTGTTATGTGAGAGGGAAAAGGGAATGACAACGAAAAGATTGGTCCAACTGGTTTAAAGCCGGCCCTGGTCACAGCCCCTAGTTGTTCTCACACGCAATCCACTTTGACACCCCTTTGCAGCGGCAGTCCCCTGCGGTCAGCCCTTTTCCCTGTGGATTCCCTCAGGGTTGGGAACTTGAGTCAGTGCCTTAGACGTGAGTTGTGAAAATGTGTGATTTCGGGTGGCTCTGCAACTCGTGAGTTGCACTTGTGGAAGACGCTGAAAGTGCCCCCGTGACTTGGCACTCATCCCATGCCTGAGCTCTCTTTTCCCTTCTCTGATAGGAAGGAAGGAAGGAAGGAACCGATTATCATTGGACAAAGGGTGGGCATTCTCATATTTCCATTGGCTGAGGGAGGGCAGGAGGACAAGAGGGGAGGGGCAACCCTCATTGAATGTCTGGCTACAGTGGGACTAATTCTGAGTAGGGCTGCCAAGGATCGGATCATCTGGTAAGCCTTGCAGCTACTGCTTGTGACCCTCCTCCTTTTCAGCACCTCTGTCCCGGCTCTCACTCAGTCCCTCCTACCCCCTCCCGCCCTGTTACAGATGGACGAGGGCAGCAGGGGAGCGAGTAAAGACAACTCCGACAAACACACACGCCACTCAGCCGCAGCTCCATTTTTTCCACAGCGGGCTTTTTAAAGGGGGCAACTCGACTCGTCCATTAGAGTCACTAAAGGGTGACTCACATGCTTGGAACATGCCTCTTTATGAGACTTTTTCGCAGGGGCGGGGCGGTGACTCATTGACTTGACTTTAGTCAAGCCGCACTGGGTTTTCCCATCCCTGCAGTCCGTACCTTAGAAAATTTGTGTGACACAGAAAAGTGTCAATCTGGTGGAAGGGTGGAAAGTAGGCCTCTGCCCGATGCCTCTGGGGCCCGGCAGTGTCCGTTTTCTATGCTGTGGGAAAGCAGCTCATTAGCGTGCTGAGAAAAGACATGTGTTCCCTTACCCTAGGGATGCATTGTAACTGTACTGGAGGATGGGGCCCTAGCTCTGCACAGTTTAAATTCCCTCAGGGACACCTTGATTGCTGATGGACTCTTCCTGTGCTTTCTATATGGGAGGAGGAGTGAGTTGCCAGCTAGTTGCACAACCTTCTCCAAGCTTCAGCTGGATTGCAGCTCCTATTTGCTAGCTGGGAGAAAGGTATAAAACAGTACTCCAAGTGGGAGGGGGGTGACTGCCTCATCGTTCCCATCATGGATGCCAATTGAGCCAGACAGAAGGAAGACTTGTCCAGATTCTGTAAGAGATGCTGTACTGGAATCACAGAAGATCTGGTGAGGAGATAGGATGTGGTGTCTGCAGCGGCCCTCTGCTGTGGTGAATCTGGAGAATACGGGGTTAAGGTCTGGGCTTTCAGCAGAGGGTGTGCTGCACAGCTGCAGCCACTAGAGGCAATGAGGTCTTCAGGGATATAAGCAGCACCTGATGCAGGAAGAGTTTGTGGGTTGTAGTTGGAGACAGAGTGGAGGAGGAGAGGAGACTTGCTGGCTGAATGGACTGGCTTTGTGGCTAAACTGACCTGTTGACTCACAGACTGACTTACGGCTCTACTTATCAGACGGACTCTCTGGCTAACTGACTTTCCGACACACCAACTCACGGACTGGCAAACAAACAACTTCCTGGAACACCTCACGGACTGGCGGACAAACACTGAACTGGCACCCTGACTGATGGACTGGAGGATGGGCCACGAACTGGTATCCTGACTAAGGGACTAATCCAACAGAGACTGCTGAGTGGTGGAGAGCTGAGGCGGTGCTGCTGTACCCGAAAGGGCTGCTGCTTGAAGGAGGGACCCTGCAGACTCACAGGCAAGCCAGCCACCTCCTAGTCTCCTTCTGGCTTGGTGCTGGGGTACAGGGGTAGTTTTTGCAGGCCGCTAGATCTAGCTGTGGCTAAGCTGGGGGAACTAACTAGTTCAAAGCAGGCAGAAGTTCTTTAGGCAAAACTCAGAACAGGAGTTTGGCGAAGCAGATGCTTACCTGGGTGAGTGCTGCTATTTGGTAAGTTTGAGGAAGCTGCTTTTATTGTTTTTAGTCTGTTGTGTTCTGTATTCCTGTCTAAATGCCAGACTTTTATATGCAACCTTTTTTAATACAAGCATTCCCTGCTTTCTGACGGCTTGTTTTTTGAGGATTCGCTCTTTCCGCTCCTTTCAATTCTACCCAGAAGTCATTCAGTCAGTGCCTGCTCTGCTCTTTCAACCTCTCTCTGCTGTTCTAAAGGTTAAAATTGCCTCCTCCATGTTGGTTTGCAGATGACATGGTGACTGAACTGGGCTGTTTGTGTCCAGCTCGAGTTGAGAGCAGATGCAAGGGACGGCTGGGGGTGTGTTGTGACCATCCTCCCTGTGGTGGCTGGTTGGCTTATCTCTCAGGCCCGGACCCCACTGGCTGTTTTCATCCTCCTTTGTGGCCCCATTTTAGGAATAGGGATTTTGCCTAGCACTGGGCGGTGACAGCACTGCCTGACCTTGGGTTGTCCCCTCTCCCAGCTCCATCTGTGCTTCCTCTGCCAGAGACTTGCATGTAGGGAGGTTTCTTAGTGTCAACACCTCAACGTGAAAAGTCCCAACATCAGTCCCAACTGTTCCTCATCAATCCAAGGAAGTTCTTCTCTCCAGCCAAGATCTCTGAGGTCATCCTGCCCCATCCCTCCAAGGACATGCAGCTCCCTGTGCCCGTCCCTGGTTCAGCCTTCTGGAAGCAAGTCCAGCATCAGCAGCTCTCACTCGTTCTGCACATTCGTACCTGCACCCAAAGTATTGCTAATTAAAGCGACAGTATTGCAGAGAGCGTCTATCCAGAATCGCAGTGTGGATTCCGAGCCAACAGGTCCACCACTGATATGGTATTCTCCCTTAGACAACTACAGGAGAAATGCAGGGAACAATGACAGCCACTCTTTATAGCCTTCATAGATCTCACAAAGGCTTTCGACCTGGTCAGCAGAGACGGTCTCTTCAAGATTCTCCCCAAGATTGGATGTCCACCCAGGCTCCTCAGCATCATCAGGTCTTTCCACAAGGACATGAAGGGCACTGTTGTCTTCGATGGCTCCACATCAGACCCTTTTGACATCCGAAGCGGAGTGAAGCAGGGCTGTGTTCTCGCACCAACCTTGTTTGGGATTTTCTTTGCTGTCCTGCTGAAGCAGGCCTTTGGAACTGCAACAGAAGGCATCTATCTCCGGACCAGATCAGACGGAAAGCTCTTCAACCTCTCCAGACTGAGAGCAAAATCCAAAGTCCAGCTGAAATGTCTGCGTGACTTCCTCTTTGCCGACGATGCAGCTGTCACTACCCACTCTGCCAAAGATCTCCAGCAGCTCATGGATCGTTTTAGCAAGGCCTGCCAAGATTTTGGACTGACAATCAGCCTGAAGAAAACACAGGTCATGGTTCAGGATGTGGACTCACCTCCCTGCATTACAATCTCTGAGCATGAACTGGAGGTTGTCCATGACTTTGTGTACCTTGGCTCAACGATCTCCGACACTCATTCTCTCGATACCGAGCTAAACAAGCGCATCGGTAAAGCAGCTACCACGTTTTCCAGACTCACAAAGAGAGTCTGGTCCAACAAGAAGCTGACGGAACAAACCAAGATCCAGGTCTACAGAGCTTGCGTCCTGAGTACACTTCTGTACTGCAGCGAGTCATGGACTCTTCGCTCACAACAGGAGAGGAAACTGAGCGCTTTCCACATGCGCTGCCTCTGACGCATCCTCGGCATCACCTGGCAGGACAAAGTTCCAAACAACACAGTCCTGGAACGTGCTGGATTCCCTAGCATGTATTCACTGCTGAAACAGAGATGCCTGCGTTGGCTTGGTCATGTCGTGAGAATGGATGATGGCCGGATCCCAAAGGATCTCCTCTATGGAGAACTCGTGCAAGGAAAGCGCCCTACAGGTAGACCACAGCTGCGATATAAGGACATCTGCAAGAGGGATCTGAAGGCCTTAGGGATGGACCTCAACAAGTCGGAAACCCTGGCCTCTGAGCGGCCCGCTTGGAGGCAGGCTGTACAGCATGGCCTCTCCCAGTTCGAAGAGACACTTTGCCAACAGTCTGAGGCTAAGAGGCAAAGAAGGAAGGCCCATAGCCAGGGAGACAGACCAGGGACAGACTGCACTTGCTCCCGGTGTGGAAGGAATTGTCACTCCCGGATTGGCCTTTTCAGCCACACTAGACGCTGTGCCAGAACCACCTTTCAGAGCGCGATACCAGAGTCTTTCAAGACTGAAGGTTGCCAATACAAATTGTCCATTGTCAATTGAAATGATAATAGGCAACACAGCAGTTGATTAAAGCAATAATAGGTCATTGTATAAGACATCATGTAGTAATCATGTAGTAATGGATAAAACGGCTCACACCTCAATCAAGGCAACAACAGATAATAATTATATAAGCCAAACCCAACACTGACAGCTTCTTTCTAACTCCCTGTGAAATTCAAGAGACTCAGTCCTTTGGTCTGGGGCAGCTGTTGTAAAGGCATGGGATTGTTCTGGGGGGAGGGGGGAGTGGTTGTCCAGAGGACGAGGGTCACAAGTCAGTGAAGCCCCCGTCTAGGAGGAGAATATTCCTATATCTGGAGCTTCCCATCAGCACAAACATTTCAGGGCACAGTGAAGTATGGAAATAATGTGATGACAACCCACAATCCGTAAGCCTTGAAGCTCATCAGAAAACCGCAGAAGTAGCAGGCGCTCCCAGGTGACAAAATCCAGCATCCCTGGAAATGGCAGATCCCAGCCTGGTTCCTGCAGATGCTGGGAGGGGAAAGAGTCCTTCAGGTGCCCTGGGCCGGTAGGGGCTTCCTAGGCAGGGACCATCACTGTGAATGGTTCCTGAAAGCAGTGAGGAGCAGAACCTTACAACTGGTTCCTGTCACTGACCCAGCAGAGTTCCTGGAACCAGTAGGAATGTGGAGAAGCCTTCAAGGGCTGCCCCATGTATAATGAGCTGCAGTCATCTGGGAAAGAAGTGATCCACTTACTTTTGATAAGTGAACTTTTGGAGACGCAGCATAAATGTCTTAAATACACAAATAATGAATGTGGCCAGACTGTCTCTGTCCAAGAGGGGCCACAGCACGCTTTGAAGGGGCAGTTGGTGCACCATCAGGCATCCAGTCAGTAAATTTTATGGGGCTGAGGGGAGGTTCTGAAGTCCGCTGATTTGACAGTTTGCAACTTCCCACAATACAAGGCTGTGGTTGGAAGAGTTTGTGCTTGGAGGGGCAGTTCAGGATGTGGGGAGCAGGCGGTATGTCTGACCCTCTGAAGACCCCCCTCAAAGGGGTTTAATATTCTTTCTCAATCTAACCCTTTCAGTGACTCCCATCCCACCACCTGCAAGTAAGCGCTCTCCATGTCACCTTTCTTCCCCCTCATGTTTTGTGTTTCTCTTTGTCCTCCTGCCTTTCCAGGAAATCCTTGATAAAACGGAGAGAAGTTCAGAGCAGCCTCACCAAGCTGGCTCTAATGATCTTTAGCTTCTGGTGCTTATTGATTTATCTCAAAGACATGCATTCTGCCTCTCTCTTGAGAAGCTTGAAGTGGCTTCCAGGGAGCAAATAGGTGGAAAACAGCAGCAGCTCAATCAAGAGCAGTGCAGGGAAACCCAGAGCAGGCAAAACTCTCTCTTCCCACCCATCCTCACTGCCCTCCCCCCACTCCCCAGCGGCCAATCATGACTAAATCAGATAGTTCGTAAAACCCTCTTTGCAGGACCAGACCATGACCAGGCCATACAAGGACCTTGGCCTTGGCCAGACTACAGCCTTCACGGGGAGGGGGGAAGGCATCCCCCAAGGTTGGCACCACCACAGAAAAGTCCCTGATTCCAGCAGATGAACCTCACAGGAGAGGACAACCCTATAACTCAACAACAACACACTTTATATGCAGCAATTCCACCCTCTAAGGATGGGGAATTATTATCCCCACATTGTAGAAGGGAGAGAGAGAGCGCGCGCATGTACAGACCAAGGGACCCTTTCCGGGCCTCCTCCTCTTCTCCTGTATTCAGCCTGGTATCTTTCAAAAGACAGCTCCCATTGGCTCTGGACCCCTCACCCAGCAGCCCTTCCCAATCCTCCTCTTACCCCTTATGTGGCTGGGTGGCCTGGAGTTGCTCCCTGTCTTATCACAGTCATTTTCAACCACTGTGCCGTGGCACACTGGTGTGCTGCGAGTGGTCCACAGGTGTGCCACACGAATTTGGGGGAAGGTCATTTATTAATAGGGCCAATGGGAGATGTGAGCACCCACTGGCAGCACGGTGTGGCTTGTCAATTGTCAAAAACCTGGTGGTGGCCTTGACCATTTTAGTGCCTTGTCAGTGTGCCGTGAGATGAAAAAGGTTGAAAATGACTGTCTTGAAAGGTGGATCTGGAGAGCCGCAGGCAGTTCTGCTTCTGGGTGGTCTGTTTCTTCCTTTTAGTGTTCCAATCCCACCCCCCACCCCCCAGCCATGCTCTTTATAAGAACATCAGAAGAGCCCTGCTGGATCAGGCCATAGGCCCATCTATTCCAGCTTCCTGTATCTCACAGTGATCCACCAAATGCTCCAGGGAGCACATGGGACAACAGACACAACCTGCGTCCCGGTGCCCTTCTCTGCATCTGGCAATCAGAGGCAACCTGCCTCTAAAACCAAGAGCTTGCACATATCTAATATGACTTCTAATCTGTAAAGGAATTCTTTCCAGAAATTTGTCCAATCCCCTCTTAAAGGCATCCAGACAAGATGCCATCACTATTTCTTGTGGCAAAGAGTTCCACAAACTAATTACACGCTGGGTAAAGAAATATTTTCTTCTCTCTGTCCTAACCCTCCCAACACTCAGCTTTTGTGAAACTTTAGTGGATGTGATACCAATATTCCCAGCTCACAATATGGAAATATCCCAAGATGCCCAGTTCACCCATAAGGCTCTTCTCTGACCAAAAGCCAGCATCTAAAATCCCTCTTAGAGAACAGGCTAACTGTGGTACGTTCACAAGGGTAAACAGAAAGTCATAAATAAGAGCCATAAACAAATAAAAGGGGTGCATAGAGGACCAGATCCTTTGTAATGGATATCTCTGTAAACAAATTGCCGATTCGTATCAAATTGCCCTCCTGAACATCCTGAGGATCAAGATGTTGATCTGATAACCAAGCCAAATGTTTGTGGGACTGTTTGTCTGTTATTTTTCCCATGCTTGCCATGGATGTGTTTTGCTCTCTTTGTGTGCTCTTTTGTACCCCCTCCCCTACCTAGACCATCCTATAAAACCAGCATCATTGTAATTGTTCACGGTCTCTCCATGTGTGTATGTTTGTGGAAGGCCCCGTTTGCAAACGAGTAAAACGTTAGAAGTCCTTTGAATTCTCCTGTCGCCTGTTTGTTTGCCTCTCCAAAAATCCAAAGAACCGGGTGTGTGTTCATTCAGGAACAGATGTCCCCTGGTTCTGGTGTTATGTGAGAGGGAAAAGAGCGTCTCTCTATCCACTCTGTCCATCCCCTGCATGGTTTTGTATTTCTCAATCATGTCCCCCCTCAGGCGCCTCTTTTCTAGGCTGAAGAGGTCCAAATGCTGTAGCCTTTCCTCATAAGGAAGGTGCACCAGCCCAGTAATCATCTAGTCGCTCGCTTTTGCACCTTTCCATCTCCACTGTTCTCGAACAGGCGCAGTATACGTTGGATAGCGGAGAGGCAAACAAACAGAACAGGATAATTCAAAGGGCTTCGAAAAAGCTTTTACTACGTTTGCAAACGGAACTTGCATCCTGAGTACACTTCTGTACTGCAGCGAGTCATGGACTCTTCGCTCACAACAGGAGAGGAAACTGAACACTTTCCACATGCGCTGCCTCTGACGCATCCTCGGCATCACCTGGCAGGACAAAGTTCCAAACAACACAGTCCTGGAACGTGCTGGAATCCCTAGCGTGTATTCACTGCTGAAACAGAGACGCCTGCGTTGGCTCGGTCATGTCGTGAGAATGGATGATGGCCGGATCCCAAAGGATCTCCTCTATGGAGAACTCGTGCAAGGAAAGCGCCCTACAGGTAGACCACAGCTGCGATACAAGGACATCTGCAAGAGGGATCTGAAGGCTTAGGGATGGACCTCAACAGGTGGGAAACCCTGGCCTCTGAGCGGCCCGCTTGGAGGCAGGCTGTGTAGCATGGCCTTTCCCAGTTTGAAGAGACACTTTGCCAGGAGTCTGAGGCAAAGAGGCAAAGAAGGAAGGCCCATAGCCAGGGAGACAGACCAGGGACAGACTGCACTTGCTCCCGGTGTGGAAGGGATTGTCACTCCTGAATCGGCCTTTTCAGCCACACTAGATGCTGTTCCAGAACCACCATTCAGAGCGCGATACCAGAGTCTTTCGAGACTGAAGGTTGCCAACACACACGTTTGCAAACGGGGCCACCACAAAGGGAGTGATGGACAAAGAATGGGTTACAATGAAACGGTTTTTATAGAGCCTTCTGAATAGAGGAGGGGCACACAAGGGCACAAAGAAAGAGGGGTGAACGTCCCTGGAAAATTACTGAGTAGTCAGGCAGAGAGCAAAATCAGCATCCTTCTCTGTCTGGAATGTTCTGTAGGAAGCACAGCACAATGTGTATTGACAGGGTGTTTGCACACAGGACGTTCATCACCAAAGGTTTGGTATCAATCGCACCACTTTACCCTAGTCCTTTCGGGGTCTGCAACCTGTGTTTTTAGAGCCGCATGCGGCTCTTTCAGCGGTCTGCTGCGGCTCCCAAGTGGGAGGATAGGGAGGCGCGAGGCAGGCAGGGGCAGCAGCGCTCTCCCGCACCTGCTCTCCATCCCCCACTGCGAGCAGGCGCTGTGGGACAGGGCCGCTGGTAGCAGGTGTGGGGGCACTTTGCAGGGACCCCTGTGGCCGGGCAGGGAGAGCTGGCAGCACTGGCACAGCCGCGAATGGGCTCAGCAGGGAAGGGCATCGGGGCACCTCTTCCCTGTACCCTTCCTTCTTCCTGCAGCGGCAGGGGGCTGAACCGCGGGACAGGGCTGCTGGTGGCAGGCACGGGGGGGCGCTTTGCAGGGACCCCTGTGTCCGGGCAGGGAGAGCTGGCAACTTGGAGTGCTCAGCCTGAAGTGCGCGTGCACGTCCCCTGCGCCCAGGCTGGGCTCTTCTCACCCTGGCGCCGTTGCCCCCCTTCCGGCACAGAGCAGGCAGGGGGATCCTTCGGCTCCATCCCTCTGGGTCTGGCAGGCTTCATTACGCCCTTTGCCTTAATGTTGCCCCCCCCCCCCCACTGCAGAAGAGATGGGGTAACCGACCCTGGAGCTCCCTGGAGTGCGCCTGCAGGGACTGCACACATTCCTGGGAGTAAACCCCATTGAACTGAATGGGACTTACTTCTGAGTAGGCATGCTTAGGATTGGGAGCTGACTCCGGAATCAGCCCCTCTGGCCTTTGTGCGATTTCTCTCCTGGTCAGTGCGCCAGAGCATGGAAGTCAGTCCCTCTGAAACCGACAGGGCAGACTTCCCAAAAGAAGTCTGAGGGTTGAGGATGCGATCCTAATACTACACACACTGACTAAGATGGAAGCCCCATGGAAATCAGAGAGGCGCTTACTTCTGAGTAAGCCTGCATAAGTCTTCCCATTGCTTCGATTCAGCGCAAAGCAGCATCTGTTGGTTTTTTTTCCCCTCCCCTGACTCCACTTTGGAGTCAAATGAAATCCCATTGATTTTAACACACTATAGTTTTTTTATCCAGAATCGCAGTGCGGATTCCGAGCCAACAGGTCCACCACTGATATGGTATTCTCCCTTAGACAACTGCAAGAGAAATGCAGGGAACAACAACAGCCACTCTTTATAGCCTTCATAGATCTCACAAAGGCTTTTGTCAGCAGAGACGGCCTCTTCAAGATTCTCCCCAAGATCGGATGTCCACCCAGGCTCCTCAGCATCATGAGATCTTTCCACAAGGACATGAAGGGCACTGTTGTCTTCGATGGCTCCACATCAGACCCTTTTGACATCCGAAGTGGAGTGAAGCAGGGCTGTGTTCTTGCGCCAACCTTGTTTGGGATTTTCTTTGCTGTCCTGCTGAAGCAGGCCTTTGGAACTACAACAGAAGACATCTATCTCCGGACCAGATCAGACGGAAAGCTCTTCAACCTCTCCAGACTGAGAGCAAAATCCAAAGTCCAGCTGAAATGTCTGCGTGACTTCCTCTTTGCCGACGATGCAGCTGTCACTACCCACTCTGCCAAAGATCTCCAGCAGCTCATGGATCGTTTTAGCAAGGCCTGCCAAGATTTTGGACTGACAATCAGCCTGAAGAAAACACAGGTCATGGTTCAGGATGTGGACTCACCTCCCTGCATTACAATCTCTGAGCATGAACTGGAGGTTGTCCATGACTTTGTGTACCTTGGCTCAACGATCTCCGACACTCTTTCTCTCGATACCGAGCTAAACAAGCACATCGGTAAAGCAGCTACCACGTTTTCCAGACTCACAAAGAGAGTCTGGTCCAACAAGAAGCTGACGGAACATACCAAGATCCAGGTCTACAGAGCTTGCGTCCTGAGTACACTTCTGTACTGCAGCGAGTCATGGACTCTTCGCTCACAACAGGAGAGGAAACTGAGCGCTTTCCACATGCGGTGCCTCCGGCGCATTCTCGGCATCACTTGGCAGGACAAAGTTCCTAACAAGACAGTCCTGGAACATGCTGGAATCCCTAGCATGTATGCACTGCTGAAACAGAGACGCCTGCATTGGCTCGGTCATGTCGTGAGAATGGATGATGGCCGGATCCCAAAGGATCTCCTCTATGGAGAACTCGTGCAAGGAAAGTGCCCTACAGGTAGACCACAGCTGCGATACAAGGACATCTGCAAGAGGGATCTGAAGGCCTTAGGGATGGACCTCAACAAGTGGGAAACCCTGGCCTCAGAGCGGCCCGCTTGGAGGCAGGCTGTGCAGCATGGCTTTTCCCAGTTTGAAGAGACACTTTGCCAGCAGTCTGAGGCAAAGAGGCAAAAAGGAAGGCCCATAGCCAGGGAGACAGACCAGGGACAGACTGCACTTGCTCCCGGTGTGGAAGGGATTGTCACTCCCGAATCAGCCTTTTCAGCCACATTAGACACTGTGCCAGAACCACCTTTCAGAGTGCGATACCAGAGTCTTTCGAGACTGAAGGTTGCCAATACAAAGCATAAAGATTAAAAAAATACTATATATGCAGTGTTATCTTCATTTTAGATGTCAAGAGGCTTTTGTGGCTCCCGAGGTTTTCTTTTCTCTGGAAAATGGGTCCAAATGGCTCTTTGAATGTTTAAGGTTGCTGACCCCTGTGCTAGGGATTCCAGCACTGTGTTGTTAGGAACTTTGTCCTGCCAGGTGATGCTGAGAATGCGCTGGAGGCAGCGCATGTGGAAAGCGCTCAGTTTCTTCTCCTGTTGTGAGCGAAGAGTCCATGACTCGCTGCAGTACAGAAGTGTACTCAGGACGCAAGCTCTGTAGACCTGGATCTTGGTATGTTCCATCAGCTTCTTGTTGGACCAGACTCTCTGGCACGCCTAACCTTTTGACAAAGAACACCTGCGGAAGGGCGCTGAGGACTCGTACCTCTTCCGCACTGGCCAGATTTCAGTTGAAAGGCCTGGACATGTTCCTGCAGGGGATGCAGGTGGAAGTCTGGAGTGAGAGCCAACTGCAGTTGCCACGTTGATAAGAGTGTCCAGGGTGAGCCTCAAACCCCTGGAGAGAGGAATTGTCTGCTCCAAACGTTGCCTCTGGGGGGGAAAAGGAAGTGGTTGGAGACCTGGCCAAAGGGTTCTAGCCTGCTGCCCTGGGTGGGATCTGGGCTCCTTGCTTCCCTCTCTCAGACTCCCAGGGGCATTTGGTGGGCCACTGTGAGATGCGGGAAGCTGGACTAGATGGGCCTATGGCCTGATCCAATGGGGCTGTTCTTATGTTCTTAACTACAATTCCCAGAATGCCTTGCAGGTCTCTTGTTATCTGGTGTGCTCCCTGGGGCATTTGGTGGGCCACTGTGAGATGCGGGAAGCTGGACTAGATGGGCCTATGGCCTGATCCAGCGGGGCTGTTCTTATGTTCTTACATGCCCAAGGAAACTTGTTCACGGGTGCTCATGGAGCACTTGCATGTTGTTGTGGCAGATTCATTGGCTTTGAAGTAGGAAAATTTCCTCCCCCCTCTGTGGTTCACCGAGTCTCCTTGGCAAACCAAACTCTCCCAACTGAGATCTCTCCAAACTTGTAGACTGCGCAGCAAAATGGCAGATGTGTTTCAATGTAAGTAAGCGTAAAGTCCTGCACATTGGGGCAAAGAATCAAAACTTCACATGTAGGCTGATGGGTTCTGAGCTGTCTGTGAAAGATCAGGAGCGAGATCCTGGGGTCCTTGTGGACAGCTTGATGAAAGTGTCAACCGAATGTGTGGCGGCAGTGAAGAGGGCAAATTCCATGCTTGGGATCATTAGGAAAGGCATTGAGAACAAGACAGCTAATATTGTAATGCCGCTGTACAAATTGATGGTAAGGCACACCTGGAGTATTGTGTCCAGTTCTGGTCGCCACATCTCAAAAAGGATATACTGGAGATGAAAAACGTGCAAAAGAGAGCAACCAAAATGTTTACTGGGCTGGGGCACCTCCCTTACAAGGAAAGGCTGTGGCATTTGGGCCTCTTCAGCTTAGAAAAGAGGCGCCTGAGGGGGGACATGATTGAGACTTACAAAATTATGCAGGGTGAGATTGTAAAGAGCATCTCTCTATCCATTTCTTTACCCAGTGTGTAATTAGTTTGTAGAACTCTTTGCTACAGGAAGTACTGATGGCATCTTGTCTGGATGCCTTTAAGAGGGGATTGGACATATTTCTGGAGAAGTTCATTATGGGTTACAAGTCATAGTAGGTCTGTGCAAGCTCTTGGTTTTAGAGGCAGGTTGCAGATGCAACCGGGATGCAGATTGTCAGCCCAATCCTATGCATGTCTACTCAGAAGTAAGTCCCATTAGAGTCAATGGGGCTTACTCCCACTTACTTACCTAAGTGTGGATAGGATTGGGCTGTGGGTCTGTTGTCTTGTGGGCTCCCTGGGGCATTTCATGGGTCTCTGTGTGATACCGGAAGCTGGACTAGATGGGCCTTTAGCCTGATCCACCAGCAGGCAGCCACTAGAAAAGACAGTGCTGGGGTGAGGAGGGCCAGTCACTCTCCCCCTGCTAAGAAGAGGAGCACCACCCACACCCAAAGTGCCTCTTACCCAGTGAGCAGGGGCGAGTGGCTGAAATTGTGGCTAAGACAAGTGAAAACCTTGGCATTTTTGAGTAATACTTCTGCAGGGACATGCAGTGGGTGGGTGGCAGGTGAGGCAGAGCACCTGGGCTGTGGGTGCTTGGGCGCCTCACACTCCAGTGGGGAGGCTCTGCCTCACCTGCCAACCCACCCACCGCACGTCCCTGGCAGGACCCTTCCATTTCCCCAGAGGGGCTCCTGTGCTTTCAGCAGGCAGAAATTCAGCCAGCATTGCTTTCCCTTGAGAAAAGCTGCACCTCTCGAACTTCTGCCTGCCTTCCTCTTAAAGCTGGGGGAAGTTGGCCAGCCACGCAGCTGCTGTGGAAACGCCTTCCTGGCCACGGATGTTGCAGCGGGAGAGCCAGCCCCGGTTTCAGGAAGGGCGACGACGCCTCCCCCGCTCAGGGCAGGGAGTCCGCGGCAGGCGCCGCCTCTTCGGGAAAAAGAAGCCGGTGGGCCTTTCGGACAGCAGGGGGCGCTCCTGCTCCAGCCTAGCCCCCAGTCTGGGGCGGCTGGCTGGCTAGTTGGCAGTGGATGTAGCTGGCGCCAGTGGTGTAGCTAGAGGGGTGCAAGCCTATGCACATTTTCCTGGGAGTAAGCCCCATTGAACTAAAATGGGACTTACTTCTGAGTAGGCAAGCATAGACTTGGGCTCTAAGTCCCCTTGCAGGCTGTGGTGAAGCTCTCTGCAAACCTAATGCTTTGCACCCCCCCAGCTACGCCACTGCTCTGCGCCCCTGCTTTGATTTCCCATGGCAGGACTGGAGTGGCTGGGGGGGGCATGTCGCACGTTGCGCCCCTCCTCATCTGGCCGGAGGGCTGCAACAGGTGACTCCAGCAGGTGAAGCTTCTCCTCCCAGCAGTGGTGGGGAAGCTGCAGCTGGGGGATTTCTGCCCATCGCGTTACTCATTCAAGCCCTTGTCCATTCCTTGCGCATCGTGTGACTCGTACTGGACTTTTCTGCCAAGGAAAACGGGGCAGCTCGTTCCTGTGGCTGCCGGCCTGGGTAGGAGGCGAACTTTGTACGTGCGCAGGAGCACTCAGCCTTTCACGTCCTTGATTTATTGCAGCGCTGTCTCTGAGCCCCGACGCTGGAAGGGCCCCGATTCCTGGTCATCACAAAACAGACATGGGGGGGGGGGGGCTGACATGACACTAGTGATCAGTGGCGTAGCTAGAGGGGGGCAAAGCGCTAAGTCTTCACTGCGGCGTGCAAGCGGCGCCTCCCCTTCGGAAGACTTAGTGCTTTGCGCCCCCTCTGGCTACGCCACTGCCGCTGAACGGTGGGCAAGGGTCACAAGACGCCTCCCCCTGCGCCGCCGCTCCGGGGGCAGGAATACCTCTAACGAGGGGGGCCCCCCTTCACCGTGGAAGGAAGCCTCGCTTGGTTCAGCGGGCCTGACTCCCCCGAGGGCGAGGTGCGCGGGATCGTGGCCCGAAGCGCCCTCCGCAGTGCTGCGGGCGGAGCAGTGAACCCCCCGCAGGGCCTGCCTGGTCACCGGTGGCGTCGCTGCCTCGGGCTCTTCCGGGCCTCCCCGGCTGCGCTGCCTGGAGCGGGATGGCCGCGGAGGGGTCTGGCCGGAGCCCTCCCCCCGCCGCCTCCTGGGGCCTCTTTCTCCTAGGGGTCTGCGCTGGCAGGTAAGATGGGGGGGGGGGCTGAGCCTGTCTGGATGCATGCACAAGAGAAGCACTGGGCGGGGGGGAGGTCCGGACTTTCCTGGACAGCCCCCCCACCCGGTGTGCTCACCGGTTCTTTACGTGCTGCAACTTGAGGATTCTTTCGCGGGACAAAGAGCAAGGAGGGGGGGAGAGTTTTCACTGGGGAAACTGCATGGGGGGTCTGCAAAGCAACAGCTTCTCCCGGGTCTCTTCTCCCAAGTTCTTGGAGGTAGACTGCCCCTGACACTGGAGGCTCCACTCAGGTCACGGGGTAAATAGGTTTCACAAGCCGCAGATCAGCCACAAATTTGACTAACTTTGCGTAAGAATGAGGAACTGCCAGCTTTTCCCAGGAGGTCTCGGAAGCCCCCAAACTGAGCCAGAAGGTGATGCCCTCCTTGCTGCTGTTTGCCCCCAGGGCTGGCACTCAGAGGTGGGTGTCGGGAGGGCGCAGGGCCTGCCTGCCAGTGAGCCACCCTTGAGCCAGTGAGCTACTTCTACACGGGGGTCTCGTCCCCGGGAGACGGGATCCCGGAGTTCATGGCTGCCGGCTACGTGGACGACCAGCTCTTGGCCTTCTACAGCAGCAGCGTCGGCCACGTGGAGTCGCCCACCACGTGGTGGGCGGAGGAGGCCATCGGGGGGCGCTACTGGGACGCCATCATCATGGGGACCCAGCAGAGGTTCCGGGCCGACCTGCGGGTCCTGCAGGAGCGCTACGACCACACGGGGGGGGGGGGTGAGTGCAGGGCAGGTGGCGCTCCAGCGGTGCCAGTGCTGGGAATCCAAAGGGGCCAGGACTTTTCCTGGCCTGTTTCTGTGACTTCAGCACCTGCCTGACCCGGAGAATTCAGCAGGTGGCTTTCCTACCACTCTAACCTCCATGTCAGGAGATGCTTCGCCCGCTTGGTTTGTGTGTGTCAGGGCACTGCTATGGACTGAGGAGCGGCAGCGCCACCCAGCATGTCCACTGATGCCCTCTGGGGCTTGCCAAGCTTGCACTACAAGAGAACTCAAAACCTATGCTCTGCGCATGCTGCTGGGAAACCTGGACACAGCACAGGGACACATTCATTCGTGTTGTCCCTGTAAAATTCAGGGGCGTCCAAACTTTTTGGCAGGAGGGCCACATCATCTCTCTGACACCGAGTTGGGGGCCAGGAAAAGGAATTAATCTACATTTAAAATTTGAATGTACCTAAATTTACATAAATGAATATACGTATAAGCGATGGAACTTATATGAATGAATGAAGGTCTTGCAATAGCTCAAGCCCTATAAAAAGCCTTGCACAAAGCAAGGCTGGCCTTTCCTTCGCTGTGCTGTTGCATCACAGATGTAAACCAGCAAGTAGTGGAGGGAGTCCTCGGCCTGCAGCTCACACGAGAGGTTGAACGGTTGCTCTCATGCTGACACCAGTTGTGTCGGGCCAGCACAGGCTCCAACAAGTCTCCAGAGGACCAGAGGCTCATTGGAGACTGGAGGCTCCCCGTGGGGCAGATTGGGGGTCCCTGCGGGTTTGGGCACCCCTGCAGTAAATGAACTGAGAGTCCTGCCCTTTTGGGTTTCCCAGCAGCATGCATGGCGCACAATAAAGATGGGATTTATTTGCTTCTCACTCGGGTGAGTGGGAAGCAGGTTGTAGAAAGGCAGCAGTGGCAGCAGCTTCGCTGCAAAAGGCACCCCAAATCCATTGGCCACCCCAGACCCTCCACATTCTGCTGCTGACGCAACTCTTGTCAGGTGGCTGCATGGATGGGCCAACCCAAGCCCAGTCTGTGCTCAGGTGAGCTCAGGAGTACATGACCCTCCTCTTTACATGCCTGGCTGAGTCTCCCTGACCTTGATACCAGAACCAGGGGACATCCACTAAAATTGAGTGTTGGGAGAGTTAGGACAGACAAAAGAAAATATTTCTTTACCCAGCATGTAATTAGTCTGCGGAACTCCTTGCCACAGGATGTAGTGATGGCATCTGGCCTGGATGCCTTTAGAAGGGGATTAGACCAATTTCTGGAGGAAAAATCCATCACGGGTTACAAGCCATGATGTGCATGCGCAACCTCCTGATTTTAGAAATGGGCTATGTCAGAATGCCAGATGCAAGGGAGGGCACCAGGATGCAGGTGTCCTGTTGTCTTTTGTGCTCCCTGAGGCATCTGGTGGGCCCTTGTGAGATACAAGAGGCTGGACTAGATGGGCTTTTGGCCTGATCCAGCAGAGCTTTCCTTCTGTTCTTGTGACCTTTGCAGTGTGCCCTGTTCTTGCTGTGCCTGGTCTGCATCTGAGAAGTCCACAGCCAGAACGAAGCTCCACCGTTTGCATCCTTACCTGTCACACACCTGCACAATTCTATTGCCTCCAGCAGAGATTCATATTGATATGGCGCTTGGGTTCGGAGCACTTCGAGGACATGACCATGATCCTCACAACAGCCCTGCAGTTGTGAGGGCTGTTATCAATGGGGGGGAGGGCATGAGGCTCATGGACATGGGGACATGTTTGCCACCCCACTCTCTGCCTTTGCTTTTAGGCTCCCACACGATTCAGCTGCTGTGTGGCTGTGAGCTCCGCGCAGACGGCAGCACCGGTGCCTTTTGGCAGCACAGCTACGACGGGGTGGACTTCCTGGGCTTCGACATGAACACTTTCACGTACGTGGCGCCCGCCTGTCCGCCAGGCCACCATTACCCAGCAGAGGTGGAACCACAAGGAGAAGGTGCTGCTGCAGCGCGACCGGGCCTACTGCGGGACATCTGTGTGGAGTGGCTGCAGAGATACGTGGCACACGGGGCAGAGATCCTGCGCAAGAGAGGTGGGGGGCCAGGCAGGGGCAACATTCCTCTCTGACCTGGATAGTGGGTGAGAGGAACAGCAGGAGAAGCAAGCTGTGGCTTCCGTGGGAGGAGAAACGGGGGAAGAGGGAGAGGGCGGAAGTCTGCAGGCCACGTTGACTGGGGTAAAGGAACATCCCCTGTTGCTCCTGGCACAGCGTTCTTCTCCTCTTTTCCCTGAGCTCTGCCATGATTACAGCAGGGACACCAAGCTCATTTCATACAGAGGGCTGAAGTCAGCGTTTGTGGTGTCTGCTGAGGGCCGGAAGTGATGACATTAAGCAGGAAGTGACATCATTAAGCAGTTGGTGGCTGGAAATAGGCACTTTGTTTTCACACAGAAACTCATTAGCTGCAATGACAGAAGAGAAGATCTTGTGCAGATCTTGTGGATATTTTCAGAATATGAGAGAGCCCAATTGTCAAGCTAGGAGGGCCCAATTATAGTGGGTGCCGGATAAACTGCTTGCGAGAGCCACACTCAGCCAGCACACCTTGTGTTTGACGCCCCGGATTAGAGCAACTCTGGAAGCGCAGGCAGGGAGGGAGCTGCTCTGGTCTGCAGCGGCAGCTACTCTGAGCCTCATGATCATGACTAATCTAGCCTGGCCATTGCACTGGGCTCCTTGCTGACAATATCAGTGCTGGCAGAGTTTGTATTTCGGCCCAGAGCACGGCCAAGTCAGCTTCTCCGGCTCTTTATCATCCTTCTCCCCCTTCTCCTCGCAGAGCCCTGGGTACACATGAGTGAGCGACAGGCCCACAACGGTCACACTTGGCTGTCTTGCCAAGTCTACGGCTTCTACCTGCGCAAGATCTCTGTGGGCTGGCTGAAGAACGGTGCCCTGGTGCCCAAGGAGACATTGGCTTGGGGAGTGGTGCCCAGTGGTGACGGGACATACCAGACGCGGGCGACCATCCTGGTGGACCCCAGTGCTGCAGCCCGGTACGAGTGCTCCGTGGTGCATGAGAGCCTGGCAGGGGAGCTCTGCGTACACTGGGGCATGGAGCGGGGAGACGGCCTGGGACAGGGTGTGGGGGTGGTTGCTCTTGGGTTAAGGAGCAGAGGAAGGAATGAGCAAAAGGCCCTGAGAGGGAGATGAGGTTGACGGGGGGTGTATCCTCGGGCATTTGCTGGGCCACTGTGAGATGCAGGAAGCTGGACTAGATGGGCCCTTGGCCTGATCCAGCGGGGCTCTTCTTATGTGTCCCAAAACAGAAGAAATTGATGCAGCTGTTGACCTGGATAGAGTGGATCATTCTAGGCGACCCCCTGACAAAATGGGGTGCCCCTCACGACAAGTATCTCCAATCAATGCCCTTCAAATGGTCTTTTAAACCTTCTGATGATCCTGTGAGGTCCTGTCTGGTTCTGATATTCTAGCCTGCACCATCGTCTTTTATGTGTCTCCCAAACGCCCCTGTGCGCCATTCTGCTTTGGAGGGCTGCGTCTTGGGGTCTTGGGGCAACTCACACCCTGTGCTGAAGGGCTCAAGCCCACCTCTTGCCTCCAGATGTTCACTCCCAAACCACCACTTGTCAGATGGTGCTACATATCCCACAATGCACTGCAAACCCAATCCAATGCATGTAATGTTGGTTTGGACAATGTGATCCAAGCTGGCCCCATACATCACATGTGGGGTAGATTCTGAAGACCCCCCCCCCCAATGAAGCTAACTGCATGGGGGAACAAGATGAGATTATGAATAGTGTTGGGGTGGAGGCTCGTTCAGATAGTATCGTCCTAGTGGCAGTCCTGACTCACTAAGCCTCACATATCCATCCTGTGATAACAGCGATGGACGTGGGGCCTGATGGATTCCTTGTATTCTGCCAAAGACTCAAAAATTGCTGGGACGTTTCACTGAGGAATGCTGAGCGGCAGCGAGTTGCAAAAGAGAGATTTTTTAAAGAAAGCTCAGGAGAAGAAATGCTGGCTGAGGAAGGGCAGGTCTGGTTCCCCCCTAGAGAGAGGGGATGTGGTGTTTCTCTGATGCCTGGGCTGTTTTCTCATTCCAGAGCCAAAGTCTTGGATGTCCCCACAGTGGCGGCTGCTGCGGGCGCCACGTTACTGGTCATGGTACTTGCTGGGGTTGTTGTCTTCTTGCGTAAGTACTTCACAGTGGCTCACGCACCCCTCTGCATGTTTGTTACCAAGTATACCCCAAAGAACTGACCAGCCTCTCCCCCCCCCCCCAGGAAAACGAAGACTTGGTTGCAGAACTGCGTCCAGTAAGTATCTCTCCCCACCCCTTGTCAGTGTCCCCTGCTTGCAGGCAGGGGCATATCTAGGGGGTGTCCTGACAGGGCAAGTGCCCCGGGCGCCACTTGGAGAGGGTGCATGGACTCCAGTTGCTTCCAGCTCGGAAAACTGTTGGAGTTCAGGCTCACCATAAGCGGTGGCTCAGGTGATTTTGCCCCTGCCGCTGTGAGTGTCCATTATCTCCAGCTGCTTCCTGACTCGGGAGAACCTGTAAGTGACATCCTGATGTCACAGTGTTGCTGCCCTGAGTGCCACAGGCCCGAGGTGCACCTCTGCTTGCAGACAAAGGGGTGTGTGTCTGAGTGGCTGTGGGGTGGAGTCAGTGCGCAGGAGCCAACCTCTGTCCAGGGCGTGCCTTTAGCCCAGAAGCTGCAAGGACTGTGGTGAGGAGCCAAAGCAGAGTTTTGCACAGGAGCTGGGGGGGGGCTGCAAATGGGGAATGGCCCCGGGGCAGGGGGTGTGGAGCCTTTCCTCCAGGGCCTTCCCTAATCCAAGTGGCTCCAGCCCTCCAGTGCTGCTGTTGGCACTGTTGGTAGAACCGTCTGGGGAGGGGGGGACGTGTGACCCTGATCAAGGAAGCCTTGACTGACATTGCCTTGTACCCCCACCCAAAAGTCCCTATAACTGAGATTCCCTAGAGTCTGATCTTTTCTCCCCCTTTTTTGTAGCGAGTGAGACGCAATCCGAGGACTCTAGAGGAGGTGAGTGCCAAGGCCTTTGGAGGCGTGTGGGTTTTCACAGTGTTCACCATTCTCCAAGGATGATCTCTGTTGCGTAAGTAGTGCGTAGGAGGGAGGGAGAGAGGGCTGGGAGCGGCAGAACATTTTCAGGCTAACAGTCTTGCCCTCCCTCCCTCCCTCCCATAGAGAAGCAACCCAAAACCTGCCCCAGAACTGTCGGAAGTCTTTGCACTCAGGCCTGTTCCAGTGTCTGCCAGCAGCCAATGATATCCGCCTGGCCATCCCGGATGGTGCGCTGGGAGACAGGAAGAGTCACTCTCTCCACCTCTGCTGCTGTCTCCTGTGCTGCCTCCCCCCCCACACACACACTCCCTGGATCTCCAGGGGAAGAGGGGAGTGGAGCAGAAGTGAGGAGGGGAGGGCCAGAATCTCTGACCGTGGGCAGGCTTGGCCTGGATGGATTTAGGGGTGGGGGGTAAAAGACCCAAAGTGTTACCAAGCACTTACCAGGTGCGGACCAGAGTGCCAGGTTGAGGCACCAGCTCTATTCAGAAGCAGCAGCTGGATCCCTGCCCAGGGGAAAGGCTCTCTGCGCAGGCCCTGATCCAAAACAACTGGAGAAGTGCGTTTTGCTTCTGTTGCTGCTTGATTCTGGTTTTGCGTTGCGTCGGTTGCTGTGAGCTGCCTTGGGTGCTGTTTTCAATGGAAAGGTGGGATATAAATTTCTGCAAAGGGTAATAAATGCTGCCCCTCTGGAAGGAGGAGCTCTCCCTATGCGCAGGCTCTGTCCCCCTGTGTAAGCTGTGTGGCTGCAGAGTGCACAGAGCTCAGCAACCTGGGAGTTTGCATGATGTCATCACCGAACGTCCAGGGATCACGTCATGACATAGTCACGACACTGCACAGAAAAAGGAGGGGTCTGTGCACTGGCGAAGACCCCTTGGAGGGAGGGGGGCGGGCTGTGTATGATTGTTAGAGTTGAAATAAAAAATCCACACATTTCCCAACCGTTCAGTTTCAGATGACACATTTTAATGGCAAAGCTCTGCATCTAAAGGCCTGTTTATCTCTACATTCAGCACTGAGATATTTTAGCCTTGTTGGCACCTCCTGACTGTTTTGGCTTCTGGTTGGCAACCTTCAGTCTCAAAAGACTCTGGTAGAAGCCTACAGCACCCGGTATTCCCAGGCGGTCTCCCATCCAAGTACTAACCAGGCCTGACCCTGCTTAGTTTCTGAGATTTGGCTTCTGCCAGGTGAGAAATACGAGTCTTCTGGCCATCAGCAACATACCTTTAGAATGCTGATGATTGAGTAAAATTGAAAACTGAAATCAAATTAAATCGGATGTGCAATGTAGGTAAAAGTTGCTCCTGAATATAGAAAGGAAAGCTGGGGATATTGGGGGGCGGGGCTTCCTTTTGTGGCTCCAGAAATTGCAGTGGGGCATAGCTGCTCTGTGTGACCATCTTGCATCAGGGAGCCTGAGTTTGGGGGGGGGGGGAGAGAGCTGGCAATGCTCCGTGGGGGTGGGGGTCCTTTTCATCATTGGCATATAGCATGCTCCTTGTTAACGGTGGTGCTTTGCTTTTTGGAAAATTATCTCCTATTTATTAAGAAAACCATTGTACAGAGTACAGAAAGGAGGCCATTTTGGGGTTGTGGTTCCCCCAGGACCCCCCTTTCTGTTCCTACTCGCCTTTTCTTTCCCTGCAGGTGAACATGCTGAAAGTGGAGATCCCCCCAGTTGGGCTGCCCCACCCTCAGTCCTCAGCAGTGCTGAGAGAACCTGATCTTGTCCTGTGACTCACCAGCCGGGGAAGGGGAAGAGAGTCAGACCCTCCCTGGCTGCTCATGGACAGGCTTTTGGAGGGCATAGACTCCAAAGGAGAACTTGGGATTTGGGGGCTCCGAGCGACCAGACGGATGGACCCCATCTGGGAGCGTAAGAGAACCCAGGCTGTGGAAATGTGAGAAGGGGGAAAGGAGGGGATTTGTCCCTCTGTTGAAACTGTCAGGCCAGAACTGCCAGGCATCCAGTCCTGGTGCTGGATAGATCAGAGCTGGAGGACCAGAGAAGAGCCACAGACAAGTGGTGGAACTTGGGGAGGAAGGAGTCTGCAGGCAGGTTTAAGGAGGAGCAAATGGGGGGCCAAGCAGGGAAAGCTCTTTGGAAAATGGACTTTAGCTGAAGTTGTCCCACAACAAATTGATGCTTCCTTCTTAGAAATGTTTTTTGTGCCTGGGATAAATTCAACAGATGCTGTTTTACAACTAGAGAGGTTCCGTGATGGGGAAAGCTACACCTGTGCAACTCCTGCCTGTTGCGCAGCTCTTAAAAGCACAGAAGCTCTCAGTGACTCTCCAGGATCTCAGGTGTTTCCCAGCCCCTCCTGGAGATGCTGCCTGCCAGGTAGCGCATCTGGGACCTGCCGGTAAAGCACAGACTCTGCCACTGAGCTGCCAACCTTTCCCCAGTCACAGTCACTGTGCTGGCCAGTGGCCCCCTCCAGCCCACACCTGCCTCCTTGGGCTCCCTGATGCCTGGAGTGCTGGTGGGATTCAACTCTGTTCTTGCAGGACAAACCCCCCCCCCCACTCCTGGTGTTTCGTCTTCATTGTATTGCTCAATAGGCAGATGTGAGAGCACAAGAGGGAGTGCCAAGTCTCAGGCCTGCCTCTGTGCAAAAACCCCTGATGCTGACTCTCTGCTGCCCTGATCCCCAGTGGGGGAAGGTGGTTTGCAGTGCCTCTTCCAGGGTTCTGGGGCACACAGATCCATAGGGCCAGGGCAGGTCCCCTCACCCCGCATCTGTCACAGGAACATTCCACCCAGGGCAGCCGTTGCAGCCTGACGTTCTTTGTGGGGTTGGGTGATCCCGGCTGTGTCTGGATTCCTGCGCAAGGGCTGCCTGCTAAGCCCCAGTCAAGGGAACTCGCTACAGCTGGGATGTTGAAACTGGACCCAAGACCTGTCATGACCTGTGACTCGTTTCTTTTATATACTGCTGGGCCTGCAGAAGGGCTCTGTGGGATGCGGACGTGTCCCACTCTTTCTGTAAGCTGGGCCCTGGGGCCTTTTCCAGTATGCACCCCCCCATCACCTGACACCCTTCCTTAGGAAGCCAGGCTAGCCCCTACACAATCTGTGTTCAAACAGTAGTCAAGATTCCGCTATAGCAGGCTGCCTTGTGCATTGTGTGGGTTGTGGTGCCTCCGTGTGGTTCTTTTGTCTCTTGCCTGCTGTGTTTTTATTGTCTGATTACTTTTTTTTTTTGGAAGCTAAGCAAGGTCAGGTCTGGTTAGTACTTGGATGGGAGACCGCCTGGGAATACCGGGTGCTGCAGGCTTATACCAGAGTCTTTCGAGGCTGAAGGTTGCCAACCAACCATAGGCCCCATGGGTGGTCCGTGCACTCGGGCTGAAAGGCAGCCAGGAGGAATTATAAAATAAAGACCTTGGTGAAAGGAAAGAGCTGCTCTTGCCCTGTTTGTGTCGCTGCTGCAGAACCCGCTCCCAGCCTCTGCAGGGCCACAAGCGTGCGCCAGCTATCTGCAGCGGCCCTGGGTGGCCTCACTGTTCCTGCTGTCTGGGTGCCCCACAGTGACCTGCACACCCAGTTCCTGAGATGATTTCTCTGAAGCCGCCTGCCTTCCTTCGCATGGGAGCAGGAACAGGCCAGCAGGGGGCAGCGGAGCTCCAGGTGTCTCTTCAAACTGGGAAAGGCCAAGCTGCACAGCCTGCCTCCAAGCGGGCCATTCCCAAGGTTGCTACTCAAAATAGAGGAAAATCTTCCAATCTGAGCGAAAGCAAAATTAAAAACTGGTGGAGCAGAACGCCAGCGAGTCTCATGTATGGAGGCCAACGGGGTGGCGCTTCCACAGCTCCTTTGCAGAGGACTGTCTGAGAGGAGGAATCCCATCATGCAAAACACTGGATAGCCCCCACCCTGCTGCTGGCTCTCTGAACTGCATAGCTTTTTTTGTTGTTTTTATTTAGGAGTACTTGAAAAACCCTAGTGGTTTGATGCCCTCTTCTCAAGGGAAGAGAAGGGCAGTGTCTGGGTCACTGGTCTCCTCGCCCTGCTGCTGAACTCGCCCAGATGCTAAACTTGTGGTGCCTTACCTGGCACTTTGTTCCCGGAGGCACCTGTGGTCCCAGAGGCCACGTGCGCTTCCGCAGAGAGGCTCACGCGGTGGCAGGCACTAGCTTTATATCCCTAGCTAGCTCCTCCTCCCTCGCTCCTTGCTGATTGAAAGGGGGCTGGTCTTCCCAGGTGAGATTACAAAAGCTCAGGAAGACAAAAGGCTGCTGATGGGCTTAATCCACTCTGCAGGCCCCTGAATGGGTAGCTTGAATTAGCCCCATTGGATCTTATCACCTCTTACAGGTCAATGATCATGCTAAAATTGCCCTGGGTGGTTGGGAACTGGCCCTTCCTAGGTTCTTACCCTCTTAGTTCAGGTCTCTTAGGCTGGGCTGTTTTTTAACCTCAAGCTAGTTTTTAGTTGAGTTTGTTTATTTATTTATTTATTTACTCATTTATTTATTGCGCTAGATCCTGTGTCCCAATTTACTGAACTGTTTAGATTATGTTCTAATTTAGATTAGGTTTAATTTGGGTTAGGTATAAGGTTAATTTAAAACAAAGTAGAAAAACTTGCTTTCCACTTTATCCTACTCTGTTTTATTTATTTTTCCAAGTGACTGACCCTTAGGCTCTTACTCACAAGTAGGACTCTGCTCCTACCCAGAATAGGCCTATGTGCACACCTACGTATTTAATTTCTATGGCCCTCACCTAGCTCCTGTGCCCCACCTCGCTGGACCTTAGATTCTCTCCCATAGGTTAGATTAGGTAAAGCTAAATTTCAAAGTTGATTTAAGGTTGATTTAAAGTTAGAAGACAAGGAGTTAGAAAGACAAAGAATTAGAAAGAGTACACTTACCTTCTCCTTCTCTTCCTCCTCCTCCCCTTCAAAACTCAGAGGTCCACTTGCCTTCTCCTCGCCCAGATGCTAAACTCGCGGTGCCTTACCTGGCACTTTGTTCCCAGAGCCACTTGTGGTCTCAGAGGCCATGTGAACTTCTGCAGAGAGTTCTTTATTAGTCCTTTTCATTAGTCCTTTAATTTTATAAATAAGTCCTTTAATTATTTCTTGTCTTGTTGCTGTTAGTCCCTCTTGTCTTTCAAGTCCAAATATTTCTTTCTCTTTCCCGACTGTGTTCTCCGCTACGTGCCCCAGAAAAATAAAGCTGTAGGAAGGGGGGTCAGGCTTAAGTCCCTGGCTGAGCGCGATGGCCTCCAACTCCTTTGCTCTGAAACTGTTTGACACCCAGAGCCTTCGCCCCAGGGAGATAAAACAGGAGCGTCTGGAGTGAATTGTGGTTTGTCTCACGCCGTAGCCCCTTTCAGTCCAGGGGGGTTTAGATTAAATGCGACAGACGTATCTGCTAATAAGCAGAGCTTCCAGCAGCCGTCAGCCCACCATGTCTCCCTAACCTTCGCTCCTCTCTGATGAAACCTGATGTACGCAGTCTTGGCTTGGAGTCAAGGCCCAATTGGCATGAACTGCCCCTCCCAGCCTCTCCAGGCTGTGGGCCATTTCATGAGGGCTCTGTGGGCTTTTTGTTATGGCTGCCAGCTGGGAGGGGAATTGCTGCCCTCTGGGGGGGGAGAGAGAGAGAGGAAGGTGAGCTCTGAGATCCATATATAAATGCCTTCTCAGCATCTCCAGTGTACAAACATGTGTTCCTATTTGTATCATAGAGCTCAGCCTTCCTCCTTCGAGGAACCCTCCCCCCCTCTCCCTCTCTCTATATGTATGTATGTATGTATAAGCACAGGCAGACCCTGACACTCATCCAAGGCTTGGCAGGGCAACCTTGATGGAGAGGTCTGAGGAAGGGGAGGTTAAGGAGAGGGAAACCAGAAGAAAGAAAAGGTGGAGAAAAGCAAAGGGAATGGGTCTGTTCCCCCTTCTTTTGCACAAGCTCACATTCACCTTGTGCAAGGAAGGGGAAAAAAATTCATGGGGTATCCCTTGCCAGGCATTGGTATGTAATGGCATGTTCCTTACATGCTTTGGAAGGAAGGAAGGAAGGAAGGAAGGAAGGAAGGAAGGAAGGAAGGGGGATCTGGGTGTATAAATGTGGGGCTAAATGCAGAGTTCTTGAAAAGACTGGAAGGGGCAGGAGTCTCCCTGAGCCAGGAAGGGGTGTTCCTGATATTGGCCTCCAGACAGCCTTCATTTGCCCAGGGGAGGACAGAGCGAGCTAAGCACAGATCGAAGGAGGTGATAATTCCCTGGTTCCAATAAATCCCTCATTAACAAGGATCCTTCCCTCATCACCTCCATCCAAAGCCAACACGATGACACACGATGAACTTGGTGCAAAGACACACGATGAACTTGGTGCAAAATGGCAGTGCCAACACCGAACCAACTTGGTGGCCACCCACACACCTCCAGCTTCCCTTGGCAGAGAATGAGGTGGGGTGATGGGCTGAATCACTTCTGAATGTATGTCCCTGGGTTGGGAATGAACATAAGAACAGCCCCGCTGGACCTGCTTCTAAACACGAAAAGGTGCCCTTATTGACTTGATCAGTTTCTCAGCAAGTAGTCCTGACTTTACCCACATTCCTGCTTCCTCTCCAAACAAGGAAACTGGCCAATGCTGCTGCCCTCCCCTCCCTGGCAGAGGGCACATTTTTTGCCCCTCCCAGTGTCACTCAAGGCAAGAAGACCATCTTTGTCCCTGATCGGATGCTGGAGGGAGGAGGAGGAGTTGAGTGCTCTTACTACAGCCCACCCTCAGTCTAACTTTGTCAGACCTCGTGTCCTCACCACTCCACACCCACCGGATCTGACACGGAGGCTCTCGATTCTGTGGGAGCCCAAGTCTTGCCACAGTATCCAGTGGCCCTATTGAGGGGCTCATTTCCTTACCCAGGGGAAGTGGACGCGACCCTTTCCCCTGAGGAGCCACCGGTGACTGCCTTGTTGTGCACAGGATGCCACGGCAACCGTTTTGGCACCATGGCAATCTCAACTCAACGGGCAGTTCAGGATTTGGTTCTGCGCCATTTTCTTACTGGAGACCTGTCTTTCCAGCAAGTGACATGGTGATGGCAGGTTCTTTGCTGCTGTCCTGTACCTGTTGCAGCAGGCAGCTCAATGGGAAATATGAGGTCCCCCCCCCCAAGTTGGGCACAGGGTATTCAAAGAGGCACCCCCCCTTGAGGCTGGTGTTACTGAAGGAATAGGTGGCCAGCTAACCCCAGGGTCAGCCAACACTCACAAGGTTGTCAGAGGTCAAAGTGGCACACCCTTCTTTGCATAATCTGGAAGAGCTGAGACCGGTGTGCTAAGGGTTAAAAAATTGTTTGGGGTGGGGGCTTTGGGGGAGTTACTGAAGGACATCACTTCTCATCTAGACAGGCTAGTAGACAGTGCTGGGGGAGAGGTAGCGGCTGTGGTGCATGTCGGCACCAACGACGTGGGCAAGTGTAGCTGGGAGGTCCTGGAGGCCAAATTTAGGCTTTTAGGCAGGAAGCTGAAAGCCAGGACCTCAAAGGTAGCGTTCTCTGAAGTGCTACCTGTTCCACGCGCAGGGCCAGCTAGGCAGGCGGAGATCAGGGGTCTCAATGTGTGGATGAGACGGTGGTGTAGGGAGGAGGGGTTTAGATTCGTTAGGCACTGGGGAACGTTTTGGGACAAGGGGGCCTGTACAAGAGGGACGGGCTCCATTTGAACCAGAATGGAACCAGACTGCTGGCGCATAACATTAAAAAGGTGGCAGAGCAGCTTTTAAACTGATCCCTGGGGGAAGGCCGACAGGAGCCGAGGGGCATCCGGTTCGGGACTCCTCATCCCTATGGGATGAGGATGGGGAGGTTAGAGAACAACAAGACAAAGGCAGGGTAGAAGAAGAAATTGGGAAAGGTAGGGTGATGGGATGTGATAGACGGTTTGGCACAATGAGAGGATGCGGGGACAAAGGAGCGAATAAGCAGCCCATCCTGGGGCATTCCGTGTATAAATGCTTTTATGCGAATGCCCGAAGTCTACGAGCAAAGGTGGGAGAACTGGAATGTCTGGTGACAAGGGAAAATATTGACATCGTGGGCATAACGGAAACCTGGTGGAATGCGGAGAATCAGTGGGATACCGCAATCCCGGGCTATAAACTCTACAGGAGGGACAGGTAGGGGTGTGTTGGAGGTGGGGTGGCCGTTTATGTTAAGGAAGGGATAGAATCCAGCAAAGTAGAGATTGAAGGTGGGTCCGACTCCACTGTAGAATCTCTATGGGTTAAATTACCAGGCTTGTGCAGCGATGTAATACCGGGGGCGTGCTATCGTCCTCCAGACCAGAAATCTGATGGGGACCTTGAAATGAGGAAACAGATCAGGGAGGTGACAAGGAAGGACAGGGTTATAATCATGGGGGACTTCAATTATCCTCATATTGACTGGGTCAATTTGTGTTCTGGTCACGATAAGGAAACCGGATTTCTTGACGTGCTAAATGACTGTGGCTTAGATCAGCTAGTCACGGAGCCCACCAGAGGACAGGTGACTCTGGATTTAATTTTGTGCGGTACACAGGACCTGGTTAGAGATGTAAACGTTACTGAGCCATTGGGGAACAGTGATCATGCTGCGATCCGTTTTGATGTGCACGTTGGGGGAAGAATACCAGGCAAATCTCTAACAAAAACCCTTGACTTCCGACGGGCGGACTTCCCTCAAATGAGGAGGCTGGTTAGAAGGAGGTTGAAAGGGAGGGTAAAAAGAGTCCAATCTCTCCAGAGTGCATGGAGGCTGCTTAAAACAACAGTAATAGAGGCCCAGCAGAGGTGTATACCGCAAAGAAAGAAGGGTTCCACTAAATCCAGGAGGGTGCCCACATGGCTAACCAGCCAAGTTAGAGAGGCTGCGAAGGGCAAGGAAGCTTCCTTCCGTAAATGGAAGTCTTGCCCTAATGAGGAGAATAAAAAGGAACATAAACTGTGGCAAAAGAAATGTAAGAAGGTGATATGGGAGGCCAAGCGAGACTATGAGGAACGCATGGCCAGCAACATTAAGGGGAATAATAAAAGCTTCTTCAAATATGTTAGAAGCAGGAAACCCGCCAGAGAAGCGGTTGGCCCTCTGGATGGTGAGGGAGGGAAAGGGGAGATAAAAGGAGACTTAGAGATGGCAGAGAAATTAAATGAGTTCTTTGCATCTGTCTTCACGCAGAAGACCTCGGGCAGATACCGCTGCCCGAACGGCCCCTCCTAACCGAGGAGTTAAGTCAGATAGAGGTTAAAAGAGAAGATATTTCAGACCTCATTGATAAATTAAAGATCAACAAGTCACCGGGCCCTGATGGCATCCACCCAAGGGTTATTAAGGAATTGAAGAATGAAGTTGCAGATCTCTTGACTAAGGTATGCAACTTGTCCCTCAAAACGGCCACAGTGCCAGAAGATTGGAGGATAGCAAATGTCACGCCTATTTTTAAAAAGGGAAAGAGGGGGGACCCGGGAAACTATAGGCCGGTCAGTCTAACATCCATACCGGGTAAGATGGTGGAATGCCTCATCAAAGATAGGATCTCAAAACACATAGACGAACAGGCCTTGCTGAGGGAGAGTCAGCATGGCTTCTGTAAGGGTAAGTCTTGCCTCACGAACCTTATAGAATTCTTTGAAAAGGTCAACAGGCATGTGGATGCAGGAGAACCCGTGGACATTATATATCTGGACTTTCAGAAGGCGTTTGACATGGTCCCTCACCAAAGGCTACTGAAAAACTCCACAGTCAGGGAATTAGAGGACAGGTCCTCTCGTGGATTGAGAACTGGTTGGAGGCCAGGAAGCAGAGAGTGGGTGTCAATGGGCAATTTTCACAATGGAGAGAGGTGAAAAGCGGTGTGCCCCAAGGATCTGTCCTGGGACCGGTGCTTTTCAACCTCTTCATAAATGACCTGGAGACAGGGTTGAGCAGTGAAGTGGCTAAGTTTGCAGACGACACCAAACTTTTCCGAGTGGTAAAGATCAGAAGTGATTGTGAGGAGCTCCAGAAGGATCTCTCCAGACTGGCAGAATGGGCAGCAAAATGGCAGATGCGCTTCAATGTCAGTAAGTGTAAAGTCATGCACATTGGGACAAAAAAATCAAAACTTCACATACAGGCTGATGGGTTCTGAGCTGTCTGTGACAGATCAGGAGAGAGATCTTGGGGTGGTGGTGGACAGGTCGATGAAAGTGTCGACCCAATGTGCGGCGGCAGTGAAGAAGGCCAATTCTATGCTTGGGATCATTAGGAAGGGTATTGAGAACAAAACGGCTAGTATTATAATGCCGTTGTACAAATCTATGGTAAGGCCACACCTGGAGTATTGTGTCCAGTTCTGGTCGCCGCATCTCAAAAAAGACATAGTGGAAATGGAAAAGGTGCAAAGAGAGCGACTAAGATGATTATGGGGCTGGGGCACCTTCCTTATGAGGAAAGGCTACGGCGTTTGGGCCTCTTCAGCCTAGAAAAGAGACGCTTGAGGGGGGACATGATTGAGACATACAAAATTATGCAGGGAATGGACAGAGTAGATAGGGAGATGCTCTTTACACTCTCACATAATACCAGAACCAGGGGACATCCACTAAAATTGAGTGTTGGGCGGGTTAGGACAGACAAAAGAAAATATTTCTTTACTCAGCGTGTGGTCGGTCTGTGGAACTCCTTGCCACAGGATGTGGTGCTGGCGTCTAGCCTAGACGCCTTTAAAAGGGGATTGGACGAGTTTCTGGAGGAAAAATCCATTATGGGTTACAAGCCATGATGTGTATGCGCAACCTCCTGATTTTAGAAATGGGTTAAGTCAGAATGCCAGATGTGGGGGAGGGCACCAGGATGAGGTCTCTTGTTATCTGGTGTGCTCCCTGGGGCATTTGGTGGGCCGCTGTGAGATACAGGAAGCTGGACTAGATGGGCCTATGGCCTGATCCAGTGGGGCTTTTCTTATGTTCTTATGAATAGTTGGCCAGCTAACCCCAGGGTGAGCCAACACTCACAGGGTTGTCAGAGGTCAAAAAGGCACCCCCTCTTTGCACCATGGATAGTTATCACCATGGACAACACTCTCTCTCTCTCTCTCTCTCTCTCTCTCTCTCTCAATAAATAAATAAATAAATAAATAAATTATATTGTTACAATTAATAGTTAATAATAATAGACAACACCAAGGATTCAATGCGTATTCAGCTTTAATAGAAAGGTAAGGACAGGAGACTGGACCTTTAGCCCCAAAGCAACAGACAAAGCCACAGAGGTGTGGGTGGGAACTCCTTATCTACTCAGTGGAGCCTATTTCTTCCTCCTCTGAGGAGTCATCAAGCAGGACCCCTTCAGAACCAGGAGTAGGAGGGATGCAGAGAGAAGAAAACAGATTTGGGCCCAGGGGGTGAAAGTCAAAGCATTGGCCTGATATTTTGGGGGGCAGTGAATGCAACTGGGCCCAGATGCTCAACTATAGATCTATGTCATGGTCGCTGTTTTCTGGTTGTAATCCCATGTGCCTCCACTCAGTTGTCAGTGCCCGCAGGATATTGAATGTTGCCTCTCAAAGCAGACAGCTGAGGGGTATCGATGGGAACCGGCATGGAGATAGTAACCGCACAGGTGAGTGGAGCTGGAATGGAGTATGGTGCTGGTGGGCCCCCCTGGAACTTCACAGCTCCAGGCACAGCAAGGCTTCCAGCTGTTTTCGCAAGACCCCCATCGGAGTCACTGGTGGGAGATAACCCCGATACAGCCGCTGACCTTGAGGCATCCGATGGAGCAATGTTAAACAGGTAACGCGCCACACTAAACCCAATCTGAAACAATCAGGAAAGAGCAGTTTTAAGATGGAGCATGAGAGCCCAACCCCTTGTCCGTGGCTGACCCTACCAGGTCAGTGGGACCCCCGGCTGCCAGAACGGAAGCACCCTCAAAGCTCTTAGAGGCTGGACTTGATGGCATCACAAGACCACCAAGCCTTGGACGTGGGGCAGGGGGATCTGATGCCAGCAAGCTGGTACTTGTCCAAAGTTTGTTTTTATGTTTCTATAAATTTAAAGCACATATATGTTTGATGTACACACACACACAACCACACATATGTCTGCTGTATGTACCATTTTGGAGGGAACCCCACACTGGGCCGGTGAGCAGAGTGCCCGGTGTCCTAAGTGGGTACCTCACGCTGTACCTGACGGTCCGGCATGGCCCTCCCTCCCGCCTGGCCCCAATTGGCGTGAAATCCTGCCCCTCCCAGCCTCTCCAGGCTGTGGGCCATTTCACAAGGGCTCTGTGGACTTTTTGGTATGGCTGCCAGCTGGGAGGGGAATCGCTGCCCTCTGGGAGACCTTCAGCCAGACAGGTGCCCAGCTGGGACCTGGGCACACACCATCAAATATTGTCAAGATGCAAACACCGTTTGTCTCCCATGGGCATATCTAGATTACAAAACACAATATCCTGGCAGGATACTGACATTTCTGCACTGAAATCCTAGCCGGAGGTCTGTAGCCATCGGGGGATTTCCTTGAGTACACTCAGGACCGAGTAGTCTCCTTGATTCTAGAAGCCTAGAAGAGAAGGCTCTGCCGTGCCCATTCTGGCAGAGATAAACCCCAGCCCGTGCAGCCTCGTTCTCCACTACTAGCTTAGCCATAGACAGCCTGGCACCAGCATTTCCTGGAGTGAGAGAGAGACTGAAGCTGCTGAATATCCCACTGAGGAGACGCCATCAAGGATTTCAATGCGTGCTCTATAGATAGATAAAAGGTTTATAAATTGAAACTCACGGTGTTCTCCATCGTAGCTCTTTGTCCCAGTCTTCTATGGGGGTGAAGTGGTTGCGATAAGGCGAAGCTCCGAGTGGCACGCTTTATACACCTCGCCGCAGCCGAAATGAGCCGGGGGCCATGCCAATTGGCGTGTCCCAAGCTGATTGCCTCGTTCTAGGAAACTTTTAATTGATTGGATGGAAATCCACTCACTAACTGGTTGGTTGAGATCTGGGGGTGTTAATGAGGGGCTAGAGGCAGAGTCCTTGAACAGACTGGATGGGTCAGGGGTTTCCCTGAGCCAAGAAGGGGTGTTCCTGATACTGGCCTCCAGACAGCCTGAAAGTACCCAACAGAGGACAGAGGGAACCAAGCACATATTGATCCCCAGGTGCCAGTAAATGACTCTTTAATGAGAATCCTTTGCTCATCACCTCCATAAGAAGCTAATTAAGGGGAGACACGTGATGAGCTTTGTGTGAAATGGCAAAATTGGAGGCCACCCACACATCACCAGCTTGCCTTGGCAGAGAATGAGATGGGACGATGGGCTGAATCCCTCCTGAATGTACGACCATCAGTTTTTGGTGCTTCCACGCCAGAGATCCCTTCACATTGAGGGGTTGGTCCAGCCAGCTGGGCAGTGTGAGGACCTGAACCTATGGCTGGTGTGTGGGCACAGAAGAGACCGTAGTCTGAAAGCAACATAATATATTGTTATAATTATTATTATTCCTAATAATTTAGGACACCAAAGATTCAATGCAAGTTCAGCTTTAATGAGAAGGAAAGGGCAGGGGGCTGGAAATTATCCTTTAGCCCCAGGAGGAATAAGCAAAACAAGACAGTCCTGGTGAGGAACTCCTTATTTACTCAGTGAAGTCTACTTCCTTCATCTCCAAGGAGTTATTAAGCAGGATCCCTTCAGAAGTGGCAGCAGCGGAGAACAAGGGTATAGGAGGGAATGTTGGCAACCTTCAGTCTCGGAAGACTATGGTATCACACTCTGGATGGTGGTGATACCATAGTATCACCATGGAGGGAACGCAGGTTACATTTGGACCCAGAGGTAAAAGATAAAGATCGGTGGATCTGTGTCATGGTGGCCATTTCCTGCTTGTTCAAAATTGCATTTGCCTCCCCAGAGGTAACCCAGATCTTAGTGGCATTTATAGAAAATTCCTGATCATTTCCTCTTCAGTGCCAAGGGGTCTTGATAGTGTTGATGCAAGAAGGGCATCAAAACAGGGGTGATGGTGGGCCCTCCTGGAAAGTCTCCCAGCCAGATGCAGCAAGGCTTCCAGTTGTTTTTGCAGGACCCCCTCAGAGTCAGTGCTGGGAGATGAGCCCCATCCCACTGCTGGCCTGGAAGCATCAGCTAGAACGGTATAGAATCGGTCATGATCAGCCATGCTCTGGGTGTTGACCTGAGCCTGACACAGACCATCAGGGAAGAGAAGTTTCAAAGGGGACAATGAAAGCCCAACTCCTTGTCCGAGGCTGAACACAGCAGGTCAAAGGGACTCCTGGTCGCTAGACCAGAAGCACCCCAAAAGCTGAGTGATTGGAGTCTGGGCCTGATGACATCACAAGAAGACCACCAAGCCTTGAGCCTGAGGCAGGAGGGTCTGCAACCAGGACAGGACTGAACTGGAGGGTGAAGGAGTGCAGGAGTTGCCCATTCCGTAGTAAGGCCATAAACAGCTGGAGAAACATTTGGGGCAAATGGGCAGCCCTCCCTGATATCCCCCAGTGGGGAGTTGATGCTTCTTTTGCTGGCGGCATGCTAAGAAGTAAGCAGGTCTTCCACCCAAGCCACCCCCCACGCACCAGACTCTCAGTGTCGGCCCCAACTCCATACAAAGAAGGAGCCATCTGATCCCATCTCACCTTCAACCCATTTGGGAGCTCCTTGGTGTCCAACCTGCTCATCTCGCCCTGGCTGGATGAACCAGGAGAACTCAATATTAGTGTTCCTTTAAAGGCAACTCAGAGGAAGTTGCCCACGACTATGCTCAGTGCTTCCTCAGACATGTTGAGCTGGTCGGAAACCTAAGAAGACATGAGCCAGATAGGTAGGTCGGGAAGGGGGAGTTCTCCTCCCCAGTGCCCCTCCCCGCATTTGACAACTAGAAGCATATTTTCCTTCAACTGAGAATGGATTTAAATTATATGGGATGGAGGCCATGTGCTAAGGCAGATGCATCTTTTTCACAGCCCAAACCTATGGTCAGTGGTGCACACACACATACACACCCATACACATACACACCCAGCCAATGCAACAAAAAGCCCAAATAGAAACCACTGCATCTTATGGGGAGTGGGCAACTGGGGGCTTCTCCTCTGGGTAAGGAAGCATTTGTTCCCTTAAGGCAGTATACAGTTGAAGGGCAAAGGCCTGGGCAAAGAGGCAGCCCTCCCTGAGATCCTCCAATGGGGACTTGATGTTACTTTTGCTGTGGGCCATTCAAAGTTGCAAGCCCTCCCCTGCAGGATGCAATGGTACTGTTGAGAAGCGCAGAGGGGTTTTCTTGGGCACAATCATAGCTCAGGAGCCCACAAGCACCAGAGGGTGGTTGGAAGCCAAGGTCTCCCTGGAGGAGACCACGTGTGGGGGGACTTGAAAGCAGATGGATGGCATTGCCAGTCCAGCAGGGCTCCATCACCCCCTGGAGGTCCATGTCTGTTTCCCAAACAAACCCATTTCTGTGCACTTTCATCTAGGCTCTTGCCTGTGTGTAGGAACCAAACCACACAGATTATGGTTTGCTATCATAATGTGTGCATGCCTGTGTGTGTGTGTGTGTGTGTGTGTGTGTGTGTGTGTGTGTGTGTGTGTGTGTGTGTGTGTGTGTGTGTGTGTGTGAGAGAGAGAGAGAGAGAGAGAGAGAGAGAGAGAGAGAGGATCAAGTGGATCAAGTGGATCACTTGATCAAGTGGATCAGGGCCTTTTCTCAAGTCTAGTAGCATTTAAATAGGAGACTTGTCAAAATGGGGCAGCACCTTGACCCACCTCCTTTTCTGCCAAGGCAAGCTGAAGGTGTGGGGGTGGCCTCCAATTTCCTTAGGTGTTGGCACTACCATTTCACACAAAACTCATCATGTGCCTCCCCTAAATTAGCTTTAAGAACATGAGAACAGCCCCGCTGGATCAGGCCATAGGCCCACAGAGGAAGCTGGGGCAGGAAGGGGTAAGTGCACAGTAACCACTATGCACTACTCCCCTTGGTCAGCCTGCCTTCCTCTGGGACTATCTCTCCTCCCCCGTTCCCTGACAACTGCTACCAGTAACTGGTAATTCCAAAATCCAGCCTCTACCCCGCCCCCCCCACAAGGATATCAGTGCCAGTGCTCACAAGATATCACACAGCAGAGCTGGGAGGGGGCAGTAGGAGATGCCCATTCTCAAAGGGAGAAGACTGTCAAAGGTTCCCAAGGCAAGAACCAGCTCACTGACACGTGAGTGGACAAGGCCATGCTGGAGCCCCTGGAAGCACCAACCACAATCCTGAACTTGCATTCTGCCTTCCCACCACTCCCCCCCACCCAGCCTCAGCAATCTGAACTACTTTCTGGTACTCTCCTCCCCGGCAACCCAGGTGGAGATTCCAGCTTTGCCTTCCTTGGAACAAGAGAGAATACGGAGCACTGCGTGTTTAAAAACCACCAGAACAAGCAACTTATTGCACAGGCCACCATTTTGGGACAGGCTCCGCTCCCAGGCTGCTCTTTTGCAACACACTTGGCCTCCCCAAGAAGCCATTTGTGCTCACAGGAGGTGGATCCCTGAGAATGTGCTTCTCACCTGTCCCTCCCCTCTCTCAAAGAGGCACTTCAGATAATCTCCTACACACGTCCCCACCCATGAATGGTCCACCAGTGGAATGTATCAAGCATATCACTGCCCCACCCTGCAAAAAAATCTTTTTTCCTAAAGAGAAGTTGGGGAAAGGGGGGAGGGAGAAGATTAGAACTGGGGCTGCAGTGGGGGTGGAAGAGGGAGCTTCTGACCCCATATATCAAAGCACTGCACAGCCCCCCCTCTCTGTGGGCACCTCCAGGTGCACCTCCGGGTACAGGGAACCCCTGAAACCACTTCCAAGCCCTCCTCCAGCTCACCCCCAGGTGGTTCCCCCCCACATACAAACTTCAAACAGGCGCTCTGAGCAAAACTACCTCCAGCTGAGTCATGGTGTCTTCTCTTGACCCCCACCCAAAAGCATGGCAAGGAGGAGACTGCCTTGTTGACGAGACAGACTCCATCTTGACCCCTTGACAAACTCAGGATGGCAACATTCTCAGTTCTGCCCGGAACAAGCTCTGTTTGTGTGAAATATGCAAGTTAGTTAGAATCAAGGACTGCAGAAAGCAGTCAGAACCGGCTAAGCTGGAACAAGTGCCAGTGAGAGGGTACTCGCTGAAATTAGGCTGCAAATAGGGTACAATGCTACCTGAACTATATAATGGGACTGCTTGTGCTCTCTTATGAGTCCCTCACCCTGCGGGGAACTACCTTTGATCAAAGAATACAGCTCTCCTTGCCAATCCATCTTTCAACTCAGCCTTCTTTATTTCCGCACAACGTAGGTTCAGAACAAGGGGCGGCTTCCCTCTTTATGCTACAGCCTCACATCACAGGTTCTTTGTGTATTTCAACAGTTACAAATGGGGGGATGGGGGGAATCTTTAGAAACAGGAGCCCAGCTCGGTCAGGCCAAAGGCCCACCTAGACATAAGAACATAAGAACAGCCCCACTGGATCAGGCCATAGGCCCATCTAGTCCAGCTTCCTGTATCTCACAGCGGCCCACCAAATGCCCCAGGGAGCACACCAGATAACAAGAGACCTGCAAGGCTTCCTGGGAATTGTAGTTTAAGAACATAACAACAGCCCCACTGGATCAGGCCATAGGCCCATCTAGTCCAGCTTCCTGTATCTCACAGCGGCCCACCAAATGCCCCAGGGAGCACACCAGGTAACAAGAGACCTGCAAGGCTTCCTGGGAATTGTAGTTAAGAACATAAGAACAGCCCCACTGGATCAGGCCATAGGCCCATCTAGTCCAGCTTCCTGTATCTCACAGCGGCCCACCAAATGCCCCAGGGAGCACACCAGGTAACAAGAGACCTGCAAGGCTTCCTGGGAATTGTAGTTAAGAACATAACAACAGCCCCACTGGATCAGGCCATAGGCCCATCTAGTCCAGCTTCCTGTATCTCACAGAGGCCCACCAAATGCCCCAGGGAGCACACCTGATAACAAGAGACCTGCATCCTGGTGCCCTCCCTTGCATCTGACATCGCACATTTCTAAAATCAGGAGGTTGCGCATACACATCATGGCTTGTAACCCATAATGGATTTTTCCTCCAGAAACTTGTCCAATCCCCTTTTAAAGGCATCTAGGCTAGACGCCAGCACCACATCCTGTGGCAAGGAGTTCCACAGACCGACCACACGCTGAGTAAAGAAATATTTTCTTTTGTCTGTCCTAACCCGCCCAACACTCAACTTTAGTGGATGTCCCCTGGTTCTGGTGTTATGTGAGAGTGTAAAGAGCGTCTCCCTATCCACTCTGTCCATCCCCTGCATAATTTTGTATGTCTCAATCATGTCCCCCCTCAGGTGTCTCTTTTCTAGGCTGAAGAGGCCCAAACGCCGTAGCCTTTCCTCATAAGGAAAGTGCCCCAGCCCCGTAATCATTTTAGTCGCTCTCTTTTGCACCTTTTCCATTTCCACTATGTCTTTTTTGAGATGTGGCGACCAGAACTGGACACAATACTCCAGCTGTGGCCTTACCATCGATTTGTACAATGGCATTATAATATTAGCCATTTTGTTCTCAATACCCTTCCTAATGATCCCAAGCATAGAATTGGCCTTCTTCACTGCTGCCACACATTGGGTTGACACTTTCATTGAGTTGCCCACCACCATGCCAAGATCTCTCTCCTGATCTGTCACAGACAGCTCAGAACCTATCAGCCTGTATGTGAAGTTTTGATTTTTTGTCCCAATGTGCATGACTTTACACTTACTGACATTGAAGTGCATCTGCCATTTTGCTGCCCATTCTGCCAGTCTGGAGAGATCCTTCTGGAGCTGCTCACAATCACTTCTGGACTTCACCACTCGGAAAAGTTTGGTGTTGTCCACAAACTTTGCAACCTCACTGCTCAACCCTGTCTCCAGGTCATTTATGAAGAGGTTGAAAAGCACCTGTCCCAGGACAGATCCTTGGGGCACACCGCTTTTCACTTCTCTCCATTGTGAAAATTGCCCGTTGACACCCACTCTCTGTTTCCTAGCCTTCAACCAGTTCTCAATCCATGAGAGGACCTGTCCTCTAATTCCCTGACTGTGGCATTTTTTTAGTAGCCTTTGATGGAGGTGATGAGGGAAGGATCCTCATTAATGAGGCACTGGCACCTGGGGATTAATTACTGGCACCTGGGGATCAATCTGTGCTTGGTGCACTCTGTCCTCCTCGGGGTAATTTCAGGCTGTCTGGAGGCCTATGGCAGGGCCACCCCTTCCTGGCTCAGGTAGACTCTTGCCCCATCCAGTCTTTTCAAGGACTCTGCCACTAGCCCCATATTTACATCCCCAGATCATCCTTCCTTCCTTCCTTCCTTCCCAATTAAAGTACCCCTTTCTGTCTTTCAATCCTATAAGAAATGCATAAGTATTTTGTGCAAAACCTCCAATGTCTGGCAAGGGATACACCCAGGTGTCCCTCCCCCCCCCCCCACACACACATCCTGTGCCCCAGGTGAATGTGAGCTTCAGCAAATGAAGGGGGACCAGGTCCATCGCCTTTATTTTTCTCCACCTTTCCTTTCTTTTCCCTCTTTTTCCAGGCCATTCGGGGGTCTGGGAGCATGGTAGGTGTGTGAGTTCAGAAGAGACCGGTTTGGTGGGCTGCATCCATGGCAGGTCAGAAGAGTCATAAGAACATAAGAACATAAGAACAGCCCCACTGGATCAGGCCAAAGGCCCACCTAGTCCAGCTTCCTGCATGCCCCAGGGAGCACAAGAGACCTCATCCTGGTGCCTCCCTTGCATCTGGCATTCTGACCCGGCCCATAGCAGCGCGGCTGGCAGGGCCTCTTTTTCCCCATTGGCCGGCCCCCCTCCCCCGCGGCCCATCCCGCCCCGCCCCGCCCCGCACTCCAGACACTCCGGCCCTCGACGGCTGCGAGAGGCAGTGCCAGGTGCGTGCGCGAGAGCCGAGATGCGCCTCCTTGGCTGCTCCGCGCTGCTTCTCCTGCTGGGCGCCTGCTCCGGTGAGTGTCTGCGGGGACTCCGCTCCCGCCTGGGCGGCCAGCAGCACTTGAACCCGGGGCGGGTGGTCTGCGCTCCAGGCGCCTCCCGGGCAGGCACGTCTCTCGTAGGAGAAAGAGCCCGAGCTGCTGGCCACCCTACCCTGCCCCCCGCCGCCCTGCGCGCTTCATCGTCTTTCTCTGGCGGAGGGGAGCCTTCCTCTCCCCCCCCCGTCGCGTGGGCCAGAGTCCCTTCGCTGCTCCCCCTTCGCCCCGGAGCCCTTGGTCGCTTCTCAGGTGGAAAGACTGGGTGGCAAATACGGGGGTCCAGGACAGCCCCCACCCCAGCAGGCAAGCCTAGATCTGGAGGGGGGCGCGGACCCCTCCCCCTGGCAGGACGGGGTGCCCTCCTGCCTGCCCTGAATGGGGTGCACCCCCAGGACCAGATTTAGAGGCAGGGGCTCCTTGATCCTGGGCTGGTTCTCGGAGGGGGCCCCAGTGGGGGGGCAGTTAAGAGGAGCACCTTTGAAGCGCTTCACTTTGGTGGGGGAACTGCCTGCAGCCATTCCTGAGGAGGCAGGTCTGGTGGCCTCTGGATGAGGTGGTTGGAATGCGCTCAGGGGATGATCCACCCCATGAGGGGCAACCCCCAGTCTTTAGCGCTGCTGGCGGTGGCAGCACCCAGTGCACCACCAGGGCTGGACAGGGTGCAGTCGTGGGGCACTGGTGAGGCTGCCCCTGCAATGCATTGGAAAGGCAGAGCTGGTGGAAAATGCAAGAACTTGGCCACTGACTGGGAGAGTCAGTGGGGGGTGCGTGACCCTCCGTCTTCCTGGATTTGCTGCCCCTTTGCTTCCCACCCAGCCCCATTCAGGGTGCTGGTGCCGACCTTTAAAACCCCAAATGGTTTGGGGCTGGAGTAGCTGAAGACTGGCCAGAGGGACTTCCTGGGTGGTGCAGACCTTATTAGAGGCCTTGTTCTGGGCACCCAGTTCTTTGGACGAACGTTGGCACCCTTCAGTCTCAGAAGAGTATGGGATTGCGCTCTGAATGGTGGTTCTGGAACAGTGTCCTCTCCAGTGCGCGAAGCCTGGGTAAAGTAGATTTGGAGGATAGACTGTTGGATGATAGACTGATAGACGTGGGACAAATGATGGTCAGCTGTTTGGAGCAGGGCCTTCAGTGCTGGACCAGTTCTCCAGAAGGCCCTCTCTTTGGAAGGCAGGAACTCTCCCTTCTGTCTGCATTTCAGCAATTGACTAAAACGGGGCTTTTGAGCTTTTAGTATCAGTTGCTTTTGGTTTGTGATGCAATTTTAAGGTTGTGATGTATATTTGGTGCAGATTGTTTGTTTAGTCCTGATGACTCATTAAATTCTTGGCTTTGTTTCTGCCCAGTCCTGCCCTCAAGCGGTGCCCACAGTGGCCAGTAAAAGTCTTCCTCAGTAGCCATTTGAGTCTTCCACTTTCACCCCACTGCCCCAATTTCCCCCTGGAGCATTCTGGGCGCGTCACCTTGTTCTCTTCCCACCCAAGGTCTGGACTCTTGCCTGGGCTTTGGGGCTGGGCATAGATTGTCATCCTAGGGGTGTTCGTTGCCTCTACAACCCACTCCCCAGGTTTATGGTCCAAAATAGGACAGTCATATTTCTCCTAATGATTGTATGTTGTGTCTTGCTGAAACATTCCTTTTTTTGGAGGGGGGGGGTGCTTGGATCTCATGGGTTCCCCCCTCTCAGGGTTGCAATCTTGTAGGGCAGCCTCCTTCCTTCCTGCTGGGCTTTGGAGGCCAGAGGGGGGAATTTCCTGGGCCAGGGAGTGCAGCAAAGGAGGGGATTCCAAAGTGTGGAGGTGGGGCAGAACACTCCCCCCTCCCCAGTCCCTTAACCCTGCGGCCTGCAGGTGAAGGAGACTGAATACTTTTCAGTGGTTCCCAAATCCTGGCTGGCCTTGATCATCAGACTAGAATCGTGGCCACCTGCTTCCCTCCCTTCCAGCTCCAGGCCCTGCTCCCAGCCACAGCTCCCAGCATGACCCCCCTGGTCTGGCCCTGTGTCATTGGGGGGGGCAGGGTGGCTCAGGGTTTGGTTTGAGCAGCTGAGGCTCTCCCAACACCTCTGTAACTCCCCACCCAAAGTGCCTCACAGACCAGCCTTCCAGCCTGGAGGGGCGGGAGGGCAGCAGAGATCGCCTTGCAGCTGCAGGACATGACTTACCTGCTCCAACAGTAGGAGGAAGCCCAGGGAGGGGGGTCCCACACCAGGATTTGATCCGCCCCCCCCCAAATATTGTCTCATCATATTTGAGGCTGTTCTGCTGGTGGTCCTCTGGGGTTTGCTTTCTGGTCAGTTGCTTTGGGGCAGCTTTCTTGGAACCTCTAGTGAGAGGTGTTGACTGTTAGAAAGAAGCTCTCAAGTATTTTGGTGCCTGTTTTGGGAGAATCAAAGGCTGCACTTGGCAGGAAAACAACAGCACTTAGGGCTCTTCAGTCTAGAAGAGGGGTGCCCAAGCCCCGGCCAGGGGCCCATTCGTGGCCCTTGGGGACTCCCAATCTGGCCCCTGGGTAGCCCCTAGTCTCCAATGAGCCTGTGGCCCTCTGGAGACTTGCTGGAGTCTGCACTGGCCCAACGCAACTGCTCTCAGTGTGAGGGCGACTGTTCGACCTCCCACGTGAGCTGTTGGTCAAGGGCACTCTCCACTGCTTGCTGTTTCACGTCTGTGATGCAGCAGTGACAGTGAAGAAAAGGCTTTTATAGGCCTTGAGCTACTGCAAGACCTTCATTCATTCATTTAAGTTCCATCTCTAATGTTTTCATTTATGTAAATTTATTCAAATTTGAAAGATAAATTAATTCTTTTTTTCCTGGCCCCTGACACAGTGTCAGAGAATGATGTGGCCCTCTTGCCAAAAGTTTTGGACACCCTGGTCTTGAAAAAGGGGCATATGGGGGGGGGCGTTTGATTGAGATGTATAAAATGAAGCCTGGGATGGATAGAGGGATATTCTTTTCCTTCTTGCACAACACCAGAACCAGGGGATATCCACTAAAACCAGTGTTATTCAAACTGTGAGGCACGGCTCCTTAGGGAGGCGCCAGGAACTCAAAGGGGAAGTGTGGGGTGTCCTCTCCAAGCAATACAGTCATACCCCTGGGCAGAATATGAGCCCGTCTCTGCACTTTTTTTTAAAGCAGAAAACTATCCACACTTTCCTGGGAGTAAGCCCCATTGACTCTAATGGGACTTATTTCTGAGTAGACATGCATAGACTTGAGTTGTGTATCTCCTGTATAGGAGACAAATCAGCTTCCTAACCAAACCCTTATCAGCTCTAATATATTTTCATGGTCTCTTTTTGTTTTCTCCACCAGCTGCTGGAAAAATTTAATTTCATTAAATTAATAAAGGGTTCAATCCTATCTAAGGAGAATGGGAGAAATGACTAGTTGGATTGGGGTCCACAGGGGTGTGTGTGTGTGTGATGTTGGTCAGACTGGTTGTTCACAAAGTCCATTTGATAAAACAATCCTATTGGTATGCTTACAAAGTTTTAAAAAATGAGTCCTCCTGGACCAGACAAAATCTGCCTACTCCAGCATCCTGTCTCCAACAATGATCAGCAGCTGATCATTTATAAAGCATGTATATTGCTGTGTGTTAATAATATATTTTTAAGATCTGCATTTAATTAATGATATGATTTGTATTGGCAACCTTCAGTCTCGAAAGACTATGGTATCGCGCTCTGAAAGGTGGTTCTGGCACAGCGTCTAGTGTGGCTGAAAAGGCCAATCCGGGAGTGACAATCCCTTCCACACCGGGAGCAAGTGCAGTCTGTCTCCCTGGCTATGGGCCTTCCTTCTTTACCTCTTAGCCTCAGACTGTTGGCAAAGTGTCTCTTCAAACTGGGAAAGGCCATGCTGCACAGCCTGCCTCCAAGCGGGCCGCTCAGAGGCCAGGGTTTCCCACTTGTTGAGGTCCATCCCTAAGGCCTTCAGATCCCTCTTGCAGATGTCCTTGTATCGCAGTTGTGGTCTACCTGTAGGGTGCTTTCCTTGCACGAGTTCTCCATAGAGGAGATCCTTTGGGATCCGGCCATCATCCATTCTCACGACATGACCAAGCCAACGCAGGCGTCTCTGTTTCAGCAGTGAATACATGCTAGGGATTCCAGCACGTTCCAGGACTGTGTTGTTTGGAACTTTGTCCTGCCAGGTGATGCCGAGGATGCGTCGGAGGCAGCGCATGTGGAAAGCGCTCAGTTTCCTCTCCTGTTGTGAGCGAAGAGTCCATGACTCGCTGCAGTACAGAAGTGTACTCAGGACGCAAGCTCTGTAGACCTGGATCTTGGTATGTTCCGTCAGCTTCTTGTTGGACCAGACTCTCTTTGTGAGTCTGGAAAACGTGGTAGCTGCTTTACCGATGCGCTTGTTTAGCTCGGTATCGAGAGAATGAGTGTCGGAGATCGTTGAGCCAAGGTACACAAAGTCATGGACAACCTCCAGTTCATGCTCAGAGATTGTAATACAGGGAGGTGAGTCCACATCCTGAACCATGACCTGTGTTTTCTTCAGACTGATTGTCAGTCCAAAATCTTGGCAGGCCTTGCTAAAACGATCCATGAGCTGCTGGAGATCTTTGGCAGAGTGGGTAGTGACAGCTGCATCGTCGGCAAAGAGGAAGTCACGCAGACATTTCAGCTGGACTTTGGATTTTGCTCTCAGTCTGGAGAGGTTGAAGAGCTTTCCGTCTGATCTGGTCCAGAGATAGATGCCTTCTGTTGCAGTTCCAAAGGCCTGCTTCAGCAGGACAGCGAAGAAAATCCCAAACAAGGTTGGTGCAAGAACACAGCCCTGCTTCACTCCGCTTCGGATGTCAAAAGGGTCTGATGTGGAGCCATCGAAGACAACAGTGCCCTTCATGTCCTTGTGGAAAGATCTGATGATGCTGAGGAGCCTGGGTGGACATCCAATCTTGGGGAGAATCTTGAAGAGGCCGTCTCTGCTGACCAGGTCGAAAGCCTTTGTGAGATCTATGAAGGCTATAAAGAGTGGCTGTCGTTGTTTCCCTGCTGAAATCCATCATCCCACCTACTGTGGGAAGTGAAAGAATTTTGTCCCTGCAGCTCCAGTCATCAGCAGGACCTATCACTCTCATCAGTGCTTATGCACCGACTCTGTCGTCTCCAGCAGAAGCCAAAGACAAATTCTATGATGACCTGGCCACCACTGTCAAGAAAATCCCTGTAAAAGAGCCATTGTTCATCCTCGGCGATTTCAATGCTAGAGTTGGTGCTGATAACAGTTCATGGCCCACTTGCTTAGGTCAGTTTGGCACTGGGAGGATGAACGAAAATGGCCAACGCCTGCTAGAGTTTTGCTGTCATCACGGTCTCTGTGTCAGCAACACGTTCTTCAACACAAAGCCCCAACATAGAGTCTCTTGGAGACATCCAAGATCAAAGCACTGGCACCAGCTCGACCTGATCCTCACCAGACGCTCCAGCCTTCCCAGCATCAAGATCACACGCAGTTATCATGGTGCTGCCTGCGACACTGACCACTCCCTGGTGTGCAGCAGAGTGAAACTGCAAACAAAGCGACTGTATCACACGAAAAAGGAAGGAAGACCTCGCATTGATACCAGCAAGACCCGGGATCAGAGAAAAGTGGAGGAATTTGCACAAGCGCTTGAGGAATCTCTTCCAGGCCCGGCCGACGCAAACGCATCCAACAGATGGGAACATTTCAAGAATACCGTTTACAACACCGCCTTGTTCTGAACCTACGTTGTGCGGAAATAAAGAAGGCTGAGTTGAAAGATGGATTGGCAAGGAGAGCTGTATTCTTTGATCAAAGGTAGTTCCCCGCAGGGTGAGGGACTCATAAGAGAGCACAAGCAGTCCCATTATATAGTTCAGGTAGCATTGTACCCTATTTGCAGCCTAATTTCAGCGAGTACCCTCTCACTGGCACTTGTTCCAGCTTAGCCGGTTCTGACTGCTTTCTGCAGTCCTTGATTCTAACTAACTTGCATATTTCACGCAAACAGAGCTTGTTCCGGGCAGAATTGAGAATGTTGCATCCTGAGTTTGTCAAGGGGTCAAGATGGAGTCTGTCTGGTCAACAAGGCAGTCTCCTCCTTGCCATGCTTTTGGGTGGGGGTCAAGAGAAGACACCATGACTCAGCTGGAGGTAGTTTTGCTCAGAGCGCCTGTTTGAAGTTTGTATGTGGGGGGGGGAACCACCTGGGGGTGAGCTGGAGGAGGGCTTGGAAGTGGTTTCAGGGGTTCCCTGTACCCGGAGGTGCACCTGGAGGTGCCCACAGAGAGGGGGGGCTGTGCAGTGCTTTGATTTGGAACAAGCTGTGCTCCCCCCACCCTCCACATCCTGACATATGGGGTCAGAAGCTCCCTCTTCCACCCCCACTGCAGCCCCAGTTCTAATCTTCTCCCTCCCCCCTTTCCCCAACTTCTCTTTAGGAAAAAAGATTTTTTTGCAGGGTGGGGCAGTGATATGCTTGATACATTCCACTGGTGGAGCATTCATGGGTGGGGACGTGTGTAGGAGATTATCTGAAGTGAGTCTTTGAGAGAGGGGAGGGACAGGTGAGAAGCACATTCTCAGGGATCCACCTCCTGTGAGCACAAATGGCTTCTTGGGGAGGCCAAGTGTGTTGCAAAAGAGCAGCCTGGGAGCGGAGCCTGTCCCAAAATGGTGGCCTGTGCAATAAGTTGCTTGTTCTGGTGGTTTTTAAACACGCAGTGCTCCGTATTCTCTCTTGTTCCAAGGAAGGCAAAGCTGGAATCTCCACCTGGGTTGCCGGGGAGGAGGATGCCAGAAAGTAGTTCAGATTGCTGAGGCTGGGTGGGGGGGAGTGGTGGGAAGGCAGAATGCAAGTTCAGGACTGTGGTTGGTGCTTCCAGGGGCTCCAGCGTGGCCTTGTCCACTCACGTGTCAGTGAGCTGGTTCTTGCCTTGGGAGCCTTTGACAGTCTTCTCCCTTTGAGAATGGGCATCTCCTACTGCCCCCTCCCAGCTCTGCTGTGTGATATCTTGTGAGCACTGGCACTGATATCCTTGTGGGGGGTGGAGGTTCGACAGAAGCCCTGTAAGAAAACCAGACGCCCCACCCTCTGATTTTGGAATTGCCAGTTACCAATGGCAGTTGTCAGGGAAAGGGGGAGGAGAGAGAATCCCAGAGGAAAGCAGGCTGACCAAGGGGAGTAGCATATAGTGGTTACTGTGCACTTACCCCTTCCTGCCCCAGCTTCCTCTATCCTGGACCAGCAGCTGAACAGAGAAAAGCCTTGGCAGTTGTACCCACTGCCACCATCCCAGGCTACCAAGAGTGGGGTGCATATGGGCGAAAACTCTTCCCAGGAAAGCCCTGAACCCCAGGGGTTCTTATTTAAAACCAGACCCACAGTACCTTCTGCAGAGACAAAAGAAGTGACAACCACTGAATCACCTGTGGACACAGACCAGGCAGACCAAGGAGCAAAATGGAACTAATTTATTTAGAAGTCCAAAATGGAAAGAGAACTATACAAAATAGGGGGAGGAAGGGGGTAGTAAAAGTACCAACAGGCTGATCTAGATCCAAAGGGTAAAAATTGCAAGAGAAGAAATTCAGATTGGACATCAGGAAAAAATTCCTGACAGTGAGGGAGGTTCAGCAGTGGAACTGATTGCTGAGGGAGGGGGTGGACTCTCCTTCACTGGAGAGCTTCAAGCAGAGGCTTGACAAGCTGGAAATGCTCTAGGACAGTGTTTCTCAAACTGTGGGTCGGGACCCACTAGGTGGGTCACGAGACAATTTCAGGTGGGTCCCCATTCATTTCAATATTTTATTTTTAATATATTAGACTTGATGCTACCATGGTATGTGACTGCATTTGGGGAAATGTCATAGACCTATGCTTTTAACAAACTACTATGTATATTCTTTTAACAATGATAGTAAAGGAAAGTTACTCCTGTGTAAGTGTGGGTAGGACTGCAGCCTAGGATAGTTAAAAATTTTCCTGCTTGATGATGGCACTTCCAGTCATGACATCACTTCCAGTGGGTCCTGGTGCGAAATGTGTGAGAACCACTGCTCTAGGAGGATTTCCTTCTACTGGCAGAGGGTTGGACCAGGTGACCTTGTGGTTTCCAACTCTGATTCTATCTATGGTGGAAAATGCCTGAGCTGGGCTGGAAAGCACAAACTAGAGGTTTCACCAAATGGATGCAGTAGCCGGGAGTGCCCAGCAGGTGGAGCTGGGTTGTTGCTTAAAACTCTCACGCCGCAACCGACCCTGCTGCCTACCCCAACTGCCTTTTAAATGTGGGGAAGTTGCAGGTTGGCTGGAGGCACCGAGCTGACAAAGTGAAAAAAGTTCCTGGACACAATCTAGCTTGATGGTCCCTGACTTGAGCTGCTTCCACTGCCCAAGGGAGCCCCAATCCCTGCACCTGCAGGGTAGCAGGTAGATGCTCTTCCTAATGGATGGGTTGCTCAGTGACCGGCAGAGAAAAATCCCCAATTCCTGTGGGCTGGGAAATATAGAACTTTGTTGGGATGAAGTCATCCAGTGACTTGGCTGGAGCCTTCTGGCTTCTCCACCTCAGCTCTTCTGGTCCAAGGGCTGGGGTGGAGAAGCCAGATGGGCTCCAACCAAGTCCTTTGCTGACTTCATCCCAAGAAATGTGTTCTCCAGTGGGCAATGTAACCATGTGACCATGTAGGACAGCTGCCACAGGTAAGAAGGCAGAATTGGGGCTGCTCTGTCACCCCAACTGCCCATTTGCCACGAACGCTCTCCAGCAGGATCCCTCTGCCTGCATGGTTGATGCTCTTCCTGGCTCACAGATTGGCAACTCCAGATTGCCACTGATATGTGACATGCAGGACTCTGCCAGCCTCTCCAAGCTCCGTCTTCCCAAGTGGAGGGAGAGAGAGTCTCTTCAATAGGGCAAAGAAGGGTCATCTCTGTGTTGGGACCCACTAAGCATATATGTGGGGCCCAAGGCTCAGAGTCCGTAGAAACTGCACTGGGTAGTGTCACCTAATGAGTTTCAAGGTGTTTAACTCACCCACCTCCAAAGGAGCCACCTGTCTACAAGGGGCAGACAGTTGTTTTCGGGGCCTTCAATCCTCTCTGCACTTCCCTGGGAATAAGCCCCATTGAATACGCTGCCTGCCTAGCCACATGTAGGACTGCACTGCTACTGACCTCTGGCAGTTTGTTCCCCCACATTCTCCAGGCTCCTCTCTAGTAATATGAGAAATCACCCCTCCTAGGAGGGCACAGAACACAGCAGTTCTTGTTTATAACCACATTTCAATAGCAGTTGGGAATGAGCTGATGTGAAGATGCACATCACATTAGCCTTAGCCTGGGAAGGCAGCTCATCTGAGAGAAGGAAAACTCTGATCCCAAACCTCCACTGCCTTGTGGCTACATCCAGTTATGGAAAAGGCTTCAGGAGTCAACCTCGAGGCAAAATCCGGAGCCGGAGTCCCTGAGGCAGTTCATGGCTGAACACAGTCACGTTCTGGCAACTCCTGCGACGCCGCTGGAACCAACCGTATTGGCTTCTACTTTTCCATTGGACCATTTCAGCGACGTGGAGAGGGGGGATTTGCTGCATGGGTAACAGTCTAGCCTCCATATCTACTTTACCCAGGCTTCTCGCACTGGAGAGGACACTCTGTTCCAGAACACTATTCAGAGCGCGATACCATAGTCTTCCGAGACTGAAGGATGCCAACAAGAAGAAGATCCACTGAATTACCCATGAACGTAGACTAGGCATGCAAGGAGCTGAAATACAAGCAGTTTATTAATATATTTTTTTTAAACGCAAAGAAAAAGGAGCCAAATGGAGAAAGGGGCAGAGAGAGATGCAAGAAGTCAACTGGTGGAAAATCCCTGTGCTTGGCTGGATGGCTGCAATAACATGATGCCCACCAGAGGGAGCCCTTGAGCTACTTAAGAGCAAAGAGATTCCCTGAATGTGCCTGGCTAGAAAGAAAGGTCCTCTTGCTAACTCAGGGGTGCTGGCTGCCTACATTCCCTGGGGATCAGGGGGGTTTCCTTTCCACAGAGCAGCTGCTGGTCCCAACAGGAGACCTGACAAGATGTCACTAGGCAGCATAGCCCCATACTTAACCTTACAAAAAGAGGACTTGAGGATGGTCATGGGGTCACCTGACTGGATACGCCATCCCACTCCCTTACCTATATAGGTGGACTTGACTGTCCAGTCTGTGGGCACAGGCCAGTTTAAGAAGGAAGCTGGCCTTGGAGCAGCTCCCTTCTGCTGGCCTTGGGCAGATCAATCCACACACTTTTGCACATGTGGTTGCTTGGGAATGGTGCATCGCACAAAGAGCCTCAGAGGAGCTTCCAAAGGTCGTGGCTCCCGCGTCTGAGATGCCAGCAGCTGTAGCATTCTTGAGCTCTCTGGCAAGCTAGAACTGTCCAAAGAAAAGAGGGCAGAGGCAAAAAAATAGCAAAAATACCAGCACATTCATCACACTAGTAATGTGGAGTGGGGTGGAAAATGATCTCCTGCTGCATTTTTCTCTGGCAAAAATTTCCATTTTGAAAAGTACTAACTTTATGGTTGAATCTCCAGCAAATTCAGAAGGGGCTTTTTTTCCAATGGTTCTCTCAAAGGAGGGAACTTAAGGGAAGAGACTGAGATGTGCGGAGGTGCTTTTGCCTTCCTGGGGGAACCAGCCATTGGTGGGAGAGCCTGCACAGGCGGGTCTGAGTCAGGTTTGGATCCATCTGGCTGGGCTCTGACAAGGACTCAGCTCTTTCTGCAGAGAGTGACCCTGGAGGTGCCTCCAAGCTCCCCTTGAGAGAGAGCAGAACTCTGAGGGAGGTGGAAGGCAATGAAGGCATCGGCAACAACTGTCCGTTTCTTCATTTTCTTTCCTACAAATCTCCTGGAAGGGAGGGAGGGAGCCACGTGATGGTGTCTTGACTTGGCCCTTTGACAAGGATTCCCATAAAAAGCATCTCTACATGAAGTTTTGGATTTGTCTGAACAGAGCATTGAAGCCACACAAAAGGGGCTTCCCTGAGTGTTTTGTTCCTCTCTTATTTCAGCTCAAGTATTGTGGCTGTTGGGAAAACTGTGACCAGAGAGTTCTGCAGCACCTGACATTGACCAGGGCTCCCCTTCCAGTTTGCCTGACTAGAGCGACCAGTCCAGAGAGACTAGGTCAGATTAGAGTCTTGTGGAGGCACCTTCAGGAGGTGCTCTGGAAGGATGTCAAGGCACAGCCTTCCGGGTCACTGCTAAATGCTGGAGGCTCTTCAGGAATTCAGGGCCTGAGGAAAACACAGAGGAGAAGCGCTTGGACTGACTGCTGACCCTTGAGGGGGACACTCCTGTACCTCTGACCACTACACCACCCTGCCTTCAGTCCAGTTGGGGTCATCCTGGTCCACAGTTCAGCCCCTGCCCTAGACCAGCTCTGCCCTCTCTTGGAGAATCACCAGGGAATCCAGTTGGAGAGAAGTAAATGAATTTTAGTAGGTGCTAGACTAACAGAGGACTGGAGGAAAACCGTCAGAGGTCTGTCACTGCCCTGAGCCTTGTGGAATAGCAGGTCCCAGGTAGCTTCCAGGCTCCTTTCCCTCAATGAGGCCCCTTATCTGGGGGGCATCTGGCCAGGGGCTGCAGCTGGCTGCATCTTGCTGAGCTTCAGGGGGCTTCTGCCTTTGGCTTGGGATACTTCCCCTGTACAATATTCTTCTCAGGAGTAGGAACAGGATGGCTGAAGGGGGATGTGGCTCTTCAAACCCGTGACACACTCTGGTCTCTGTCTGAGCTGGACAAATGAACAGATCCGACTCCCAGAATTCCTTCTGGAATCCGAGCCCAGTGGGATGTGTTCATTCCAGGATCAATTGGTTGAAATTTCTTGCACTCTGGAGTAACAACAACAGAGCTGGAGGGGGGCAGGTTTGTAAAATATATATACTGAAAATAGTAACTTTAAAAAAATGCAATAGTGCAGTATTTATTTTACAGAGCAGTAGTTCCCAAACTGTGGGTCTGGGACCCACCAGTGGGTCCCCACCCAATTTTTGGTGGAATGCAAACCTGACATGGCAGATTAGGCTATGTGTATCAAGGGTTAAACAAGCTGCTGCTGCGGGTGCAATCCTACCCACACTTATCCAGGAGTAAGTCTAATTGACTATCATTGTTAAAAGCAAATACAGAGTAACCTGTTAAAAGTACAGATCTGTAACATTTCCCGAAATACAGTTGCACACCAGAGTAGCATCAAGTTTAATATATTAAAAATAAAATACTGAAATGAATGGTGACCCACCTGAAATTGGCTTGTGACCCACAGTTTGAGCAATACTGCTCTAAGAGCAGTGGTTCTCACACATTTAGCACTGGGACCCACTTTTTAGAATGAGAATCTGTCGGGATCCACCGGAAGTGACATCATCAAGCAGATCCATGGTAGCATCAAGTCTAATATATTAAAAATAAAATATTGAAATGAATGGGGACCCACCCGAAATTGGCTCGCCACCCACCTAGTGGGTCCTGACCCACAGTTTGAGAAAAACTGACATAGAGCATCATGAAGGGAGGAAAGAGTTTCATCTAACAAACAGATCTCGCAGTCAGTTTTCTTGCATTAGAGTCCTTTTTCAGAGCTGTTGACTCTGTTTGTTCCCATCTGTGTAACCATATGTCTTTTCATGGGAAGTGGAAAAGGACCATTGAGTGGGGAGAGGGTGTTTTTAGTGAGAACCTGCAGAGGGCCAAGTGTTCTCCCACCCTGCAGATCTCTGCAGCTGCATTTTGTGCAGAAAAAGAACAAGGGGAAAGTCTGTGAGAATAGTTAACATCAACAAACTCTACCTTCTATAAAGTTTATTGCTGTACACAGATCTACAGATTTCTATTTATCCATATCAAAAGTGGCAATCAAATAAAGCTGGCAAAAACAAAGTTTGTAGATCTCTGCAAGTTCTAAATAGATTTTTCACAACACTTAAAGTTTCATTAGATATGTCAGGCCTGGAGGCGTTGTGTGTGTGGGGGGGGGGAATGTGTCATTGGGATTTTTTAAAGTTTTAGAATGGGGGGGTTAATATTTCGAGGGAAAATGGAATAAAGCCTCAAGGAGAACTGTTCTAGAAGCGCTTCTGTTCCACAGAGCTCATGTTGTCCTATCCTAAACCAAGAGGGCTGCAGGTCTAGGAGGGGGGAAGAGAGATAATTGTGGGGAGGCAGAGGCGGAAAGCTGCTATAATATTTGAAGGGAATGGTGAAACAGGAAGTGGAAGTGGAGAAGCTTGTTTTGGTCTGTGCAAAATTCCAGGCCATGCAGTGAAAAATAAAAGCTGGGAATGGGAAGCTGCTGACCTTTCAGAAATGAGTCTGATTAGAGGAGGAAAATGGGGGTGGGGATGTTGCTTATTGTCTTGATGATGCCTGATGGGTGTTGTCTGGATAATTTTACTCTGTGATGCTGAGTGTGTCCCTGCTGGCTGACTGAGGCGGGGCACATCTCACCCTCATCTAAATGCGCCTTTAAGAGGAGTTTAAAACTGGACCTGCCTCTTCTGTCATCTGGAGCAGCTGCAGTGGAGGTGCATTTTTGGTTACTCCAGGAATGAAAGGAAAAGGCAGCAAATAAAGATCTGAAAGAAGTGTTGTTGGTGGAGCATCTCCTTCTCAAGACTGAGGATTCGTGCTGGTGAGCCTGTGTGTGGACACTGGTGCGGGGTCAGGTGTTGGGGGGGATGGCTTCTTAAGGGACGGTGGGCGGATGCAGCCTGTTTGTGTGTGAAAACCAGGAAGGTGCACGTGCGGGGTCCGTGCCTGTCCCTGATGCTGGAGCCAGGTGTGCCATGTGGGGCTTGAGTGGTGTAGCCTGTGGACACGCATGTGAGTGGGGAAAGGGGGGGTTGCAGCATCAGCAGGCAGACCGGCTTTTGTTGGTGTTACTTGTGTGAGGAAAGGGGTGCTTTTCATCCTGCAGGAAGACCCTCATAAGAACATAAGAAGAGCCCCACTGGATCAGGCCATAGGCCCATCTAGTCCAGCTTCCTGGATCTCACAGCGGCCCACCAAATGCCTCAGGGAGCACACCAGATAACAAGAGACCTCATCCTGGTGCCCTCCCTTGCATCTGGCCTTCTGACATAGCCCATTTCTAAAATCAGGAGGTTGCACATACACATCATGGCTTGTACCCCGTAATGGATTTTTCCTCCAGAAACTTGTCCAATCCCCTTTTAAAGGCGTCCAGGCCAGTCGCCATAACCACATGCTGTGGCAAGGAGTTCCACAGACCAACCACACGCTGAGTAAAGAAATATTTTCTTTTGTCTGTTCTAACTCTCCCAACACTCAATTTTAGTGGATGTCCCCTGGTTCTGGTATTAAGTGAGAGTGTAAAGAGCATCTCTCTATCCACTCTGTCCATCCCCTGCATAATTTTGTATGTCTCAATCATGTCCCCCCTCAGGCGTCTCTTTTCTAGACTGAAGAGGCCCAAACGCCGTAGCCTTTCCTCATAAGGAAGGTGCCCCAGCCCCGTAATCATCTTAGTCGCTCTCTTTTGCACCTTTTCCATTTCCACTATGTCTTTTTTGAGATGCGGCGACCAGAACTGGACACAGTACTCCAGGTGTGGCCTTACCATCGATTTGTACAACGGCATTATAATACTAGCCGTTTTGTTCTCAATACCCTTCCTAATGATCCCAAGTATAGAATTGGCCTTCTTCACTGCCGCCGCACGTTGGGTCGACACTTTCATCGACCTGTCCACCACCACCCCAAGATCTCTCTCCTGATCTGTCACAGACAGCTCAGAACCCATCAGCCTATATCTAAAGTTTTGATTTTTTGCCCCAATGTGCATGACTTTACACTTACTGACATCACTCTGTGTCCCTTGGTGCTCCCTTCTCCGCAACATCTAAAGCAGCACAACACATGAGCCACATGCCTGCTCACATCAGCAGCTGGCGAGCAGTGGAGATGCCAGTGTGATCGTGTGTGGGGAGTCCCCGATTAAATGCTACACGAAAGGGGAACATAAGAAGCAGTTCTGCATCTCTCATGACAATGCAAAGACCTGGGCCAGAAGAAGAGCCCTGCTGGATCAGGCCCAGGACCCATCTAGTCCAGCTTCCTGTATCTCACAGTGGCCCGCCAGATGCTCCAGGGAGCACAGAAGACCACAAGGCACCTGCATCTTGCAGCCACTCCTGTGCATCTGGCTTTTTATTTCCCCTCTCACCCTCCCCCCATTAAGACACCAGCCTGTGGCTTGGGTTTCACTTGGGCTGCCTTATTAAACACACACTTTATTATACATACCTCCCTACTGCTAGTCTTTACTTGGAGTTGGCTGGCGACCCTTTCCAAATGCAGGAGTTTGTGCAAGTGATCCTGCATTTACTGATGGACTGAGGACACATCATACCACAGCTTCTTTTTCACCCTACCTAGAAATGCTAGGATGACATCTAAGGGATGGGGAGGGAGTGACGTGTCAGGAAGACACAGCCATGCGCAAGAAACAGAAGCCCCTCTCTTTTCAGGGTACCAGCAGCAACTGAACTACAAGCATGCTGACGGCTCCTACGGCGCCTTCGGAGAAGACCGACTGGGGAGGAGTGAGCCAGGGAATAGCTGGTGAGATGGCCAAGGCTAGCTGGTGGCCTGGGGCTGAGAGGCCGTACAGCGCCGTGCTGGCCCCAGGAGCTGGGCTTGCATTCCTTGCAGAGGCTGCCTGGGGTCATCGCTAGTAATAGAGACCAGATTGGCCCCCATCCCCAAGCAGACCCAGGGGTGACCTTCCATGGAAGTGAAAGTCTTTTATTCCTGTGGGAGAAGAAAAGCTCTAGGTTGGGGGGTGCAAATTTTGCCCACCACCCCCTGAGCCTGGTGGCTCAGCCCCGTGAGGGACCCAGTCGTGCGGTGCAGGTTTCTTTCAGATGCAGGGAGCTTCTCCTTCTATGGCAGTGACCACTCCCTGTCTTGATTTGGGGGGCTTTGGCTTAGGAAGCAGAAGAGCTGGCGAGACAGGGGTGATGTTCTAATGTGGGTCTTGCAGGCTGACGGCTTTTGTGCTCAAGACCTTTCAAGGGATAGCACGCTACATCTTTGTGTCCGAGAACCACATCACAGAGGCCTGGACTGCGCTGGCCAGCAGGCAGAAGGAGAATGGCTGTTTCCAAGGCACTGGAACTCTCCGGAACAATGCCCTGCAGGTAGGCAGTGCAGGGCAGGGCAGAGGGAGGGAGGCCAAAGAGCACCAGAAAGAGAAGAATGAGCAGGGAGAGCTTTCTGGAAGTGTTGGTTGGGGCTCTGGTGTAGCTTGGAAATGTCCGGGCATAATGATCAGACCCTGTTTTGTGCACTGTTGCTTTTCCTGTCTGCTCTGAGACTTCAGGATGGGCTGAGCTATGCATGAAAAGGAAGAAAAAGAGAAAGAAATTGTCTCCACAGACAAGCGTCTCAATCAGCCACAGCAGTATTGCTCAGTGGTGTCCTTATGGAGGACCCCAAAGGTAGCGTTCTCTGAAGTGCTACCTGTTCCACGCGCAGGGCCAGCTAGGCAGGCGGAGAACAGGGGTCTCAATGCCTGGATGAGACGGTGGTGTAGGGAGGAGGGGTTTAGATTCCTTAGGCACTGGGGAACGTTTTGGGACAAGCGGGGCCTGTACAAGAGGGACGGGCTTCGCTTGAACCAAAACAGAACCAGACTGCTGCCGCGTAACATTAAAAAGGTGGCAGTGCAGCTTTTAAACTGATCCCTGGGGGAAGGCCGACAGGAGCCGAGGGGCATCCGGTTCGGGACTCCTCATCCCTCTGGGACAAGGATAGGGAGGTTAGAGAACAACAAGGTAAAGGCAGAGTAGGAGAGGAAATTGGGAATGGTAGCGTGATAGATGGTTTGGCACAATGAGAGGTTTCAGGGATAAAGGAGCTAATAAGCAGTCCATCCTGGGGCATTCCATGTACAAATACTTTTATGCGAATGCCCAAAGTCTCCAAGCAAAGATGGGAGAACTGGAATGTCTGGTGACAAGGGAAAATATTGACATAGTGGGCATAACGGAAACCTGATGGAATGCGGAGAATCAGTGGGATACCGCAATCCCGGGCTATAAACTCTACAGGAGGGACAGGCAGGGGCGTGTTGGAGGTGGGGTGGCCGTTTATGTTAAGGAAGGGATAGAATCCAGCAAAGTAGAGACTCAAGGAGGGTCCGACTCCACCACAGAATCACTGTGGATTAAATGAACAGGCTTGAGGAGCGATGCAATAGTGGGGGTGTGCTGTCGTCCTCCAGACCAGAAACCGGAAGGAGACCTTGAAAGGAAGCAGATCAGGGAGGTAACGAGGACAGACAGGGTTGTAATCATGGGGGGCTTCAACTATCCTCATATTGACCTGGTCAGTTCATGCTCTGGTGAAGAAAGAGATTCCCATCCGTCTGTCATCACAATCCCTTCCCCAGCAGAAGGTCCTTGAGGTCTCTGCTTCACTCAGTGCCATGAGCGCAGCCCAAGGCATTTTGGCTGCTCCCCACACATGGGGGGCCCCAGCAGTGGGGAGGCATCTGCATTTCCATGGTGCTCCAAGAGCCATTTGCCCAAAGGTCAGGCAGGGAGGTCCGTCTACATGCTGATCACTGGAGTAGACCAATGTGGGTGGGAGCTCCTGTTACCAAGGAAAAAGCAAGCCCTGAAAAGATGAGGTTGATGGAAAACGCAGAAACTTTCCTGGAGCTCCGGGAAACAGCAGAAAACCTCCCTGGCCTGTGATGCACTCATTGCCTCTGACTTGGTTTCCCCCGCAGGGTGGAGTTGATGAGGAGGTCGCTCTCACTGCCTACGTCACCATCGCTTTGCTGGAGGGCAGTCTGCCCATCTTTGTAAGTTCCCTTCTCTGCCTTCCCTGTCCACCATGGCAGCATTCAGGGGAGCTGGGGGGCAGGCCTGGGAATATTGCTCAAGGAGCTGGACAAAAAACAGACCACCTGGGGTGTGGTGGGGGGACATCAGCAGAGCAGCTGCCAGCCCAGATTCAGTTCCCGTCAGCTAAAACATTTTGCAAATTAATTAGGATGTGTCTTCCCTAAGGAAGCAAAGCGGAATGTCCTTCTGTCACAAAGTTGTCAGTCGTATTCCGCTAGTGGGTGGTTTTGGCTGCTCTGGAGCTAAAGCAACTATATATCTGCACGGCCTTGTGCCAGAATCTGTGGTGCATCCGTCGGCAAGTGGACTCCTGCCCTGGTGGGGAAGCTGAAAGGCAGGCAGGCAGGCAGCCTGCGTGCAGAACAGAGAGACGTTAACCGGAAGCAGGAAGTGTTCTGCTTGCTGCGTGTCTCCCTGGAGTGCAGGCTGCCTGCCTGCCTTTCACGCTCCTGTTTTAGCGTTCAGTAAAAGGAGGACACGCTTGCTTGGCGGCAGGGTCAGGAAAGCTCAACGAAGGTAATGGGCACAGGATCCCCAAGAGAACGGCAGATAACTGGACCCGTGAATGCCAGGATGGGGGCCAGCCTGTGTCGGTTTGCCAGAGAGAGGAGCCATCAGAAATTCTCCTACGATCCTCTGCTCTTTTGCAATTTGAATGAAATGAGTTGATCTGCTTCTCAGTTGAGCAAGCAAGAAGCAGGTCATTGTGGCTGGCATCCGCAGCAGTGGCAGACATGGGGCGAAAGGCACCCCAAGTCTATTGCCCCCTCAAACCTCGAGCCCCTTTCCACCTGCCTCTGATGCAGCCTGCACCAGGTGACCTCATGGAAGGGCTGGCAGTGTCCACCTGGCCTCATGTCAGGGGTGCATGAAGACACCGTCCATGCCGGCCACCATCGCCTGGCCAGCTTTTCCAGAACTGCCACCCTGACCTTTCCTGAGCCTCTGCTTTCTTCTCTCCCCAGAACTCAGTGGTCCGCAATGGTTTGTTCTGCTTGGAAACGGCGGCGCAGGCCAAAGACACCGATGTTTACAGCCGGGCCTTGCTGGCATATGCCTTTTCCCTGGCAGGGAAGGAGGACAAGAGAGAAGAGCTCCTGCGCACCCTGTTGGCAGAAGCTGTGAAAGAAGGTGAGGTGGGCGGAGATTCAGCCGCTTCCACCCCTTTGGCTCTTGGTGCTGTACCTGCCCAGGTACAGTCAGTTCTCCTTTAAAGAAGGGGTTGGGTTCCTGGAAAGCCCAGCGGATTCCGAATCTGCAGATGGGGAGTCATTGATCCTATGGGAACAGTGGGGTTGGGGGAGGGATAGCGAACCTGCCAGCCCCAGAGACCCTTGGAATGCAGCGGAGACCTTCAAAATGGTCATGGGAGGATGAGAGCCCAGTCCCATTCCATGCCTGCCTGCACTGAGCAGGGGGTTGGACTAGATGGTCTCTAGGGCCCATTCCAACTCGAACATTCTATTATTCTATTTGTTAGTAATAATATGGCCTTGAGCCTCTCTTGCACTATGTATGTTAAAGTGGATGGTTGATCGCGGGGAAGAATGCAGACAAACATAGTGAAGGCAGAAAGTGGTCTCTGTTGTTGTCGCGATGTGAGCTTGAGAAAGAGCCTCTTGAAGCCTGGTCCCTGGGTCCAAACGCTGACCCCGTCTTCTGTCTCCGCAGAGGACGGCTCCATCCACTGGCTGCGGTCCAAGAAGCAAGAAGAGGCGACCCACCGGCCCCTCTACCGGCCCCGGGCCCCTTCTGCAGAGGTGGAGTTGACTGCCTACGTGCTCCTTGCTCTCATCTCCAAACAGCCAGCACCATCCCAGGAGGAGCTGACTGCTTCATCTGGCATCGTCAAGTGGCTTAGCCAGCAGCAAAACCCCACAGGTGGATTTGCCTCCACTCAGGTAAGGTCCTTCAGGAACCAGCAGGAGGAATGTTGTGGTTTTGGAAGGAGAAGGCAGGGAGTGGCTCCTCGTGGCTGTTGCCTGGGCATCCCTTCCTGCTCCCCACTTTCTTTTTACCGAAAAGTACAAGCAGGCTGAGTGGAAAAGCCTGGACAGACACAAAGCACGGCTTGGCCAAATTTGGGGCAGCGTCTGGTGACTCCCGGCAGGTGGCACTGCTCAAGTACAAAGCACTCAGGGTGCAATCCCAACTTGGGCCTGGGCCGGCGCAAGTCACCTGCACCAGCCCAGGAGGGTCGCAAATGTACAATTAGGCACGTTTGCACCTCCTTGGGAGTCGGCAAGGCCGGCACAGAGACACGCCGGCCTGCAGAAGCTGGAACAAGCCTCCGCGCCGACAGAGGCACCGAGCCTTGTGTTGGCTCAGCTGGGCCGAAGCAAGGCTCTGAGGTAGGCAGGGGGAGCGGGGAGGAGGCGGGAGGGAGGCATTCCTGGGTGGGGGGAGGGTGGGCGGCTCCAGGGGCAGGCGGGGAGCGGGAGGTGGGGCTGAAATCCGGCAGTTATGCCAGATCCCAACCCCCGTTCCCAGGGAGAACAGAGCAGCTTCAAGCCGCTCTGCTCTCCTCAAACTTGTGCCGAGCAAGTTCGAGGAGACCCATAGGGGAAAGGGCACCTTTCCCAGAGGCAAGGGGGAAAGTTTTCCCCTTCCCTCTGGCTGAGCCGCTTTTGGCCCCTATCCTGCGTTGGAGACCACCCTTGCACCAGAGGGGGTGTAGCACCTGCGAAGCAAGGGCAACCTCTGGGATGGACAACCTCTGGGGTGGAGTGCCCAGGAGCGGTTGGGGCAGGCAAGAGATTTGACCCCATCACACTGCCAGGGGTACCTTTGGGGTATGTATTCTTGGGGCAGAAGTGGAAAGGGGGGATCAGGGTCAGCGGGAACCCTCCGAAAGATTCCCTCACCCTTTCACTGGTAAGGCAGCAGACATGTTTTTCTGTGGCTCTCCCGTGTCTGTCATCACACCTGCCGGTGAGGATAAGGCAGCAGGGCCCGGGCCTGTCCCACAAGAGGCTGCTGGCTGGGCCCAGTCCTCTCTGCAGACCAGGGCAGGTGTCAGTCATGGACCACAGTGATGGGCGTCAGGTCACTTGGGTTGTGGCGAGGGTGCCATGTGTTGATGTGGCTTCTAGGAGGGAACACGCCTGGCTCCCTCCCCTCCACCAGGAGAGGTCTGTCAGTAGAAGAGAGGCAGGTGCTGGGAAAGACCCCTCCTCACCCTGGTCTCTGCCGCAGGACACCGTGGTGGCGCTCCAGGGCCTCGCCTTGTACAGCAGCCTCACCTACCGCCCGAGCACGGCAGAGGCCACAGTGTCCCTCCGGTCTGGAGGCAACGTCCTGCGGCAGTTCCAGGTGGACAGCACCAACCGCTTGCTGCTTCAGTGCCAGGCTCTTCTCGCTGTGCCAGGTGACTACGGCCCAGAGGTGACAGGTGCCGGCTGTGTCTTCCTGCAGGTGAGTCTGGCCGGGGCACCTGGGAAAGGAAAGATGCCAGAGAGGTGGGCTCTCCACATTTTTAAAATCTTGGTATTTTTGAATAATACTATCGTGTTATACGTCATTCGACGTGTGAGTTCATGCAGAATACAATGACACAAACCACGTTGAAATATCTCTATCCTATCAAAAGTTATAGCGAAAACAGTTCAGTGGGGGCAGGGCAATGGCACATCGCCACGCCCACTGCCCAGGGCATCGCCCAACCACTGCACAGGAGGAGATCCGTCAAAGGGGGTGACACGCCAGCCTCTCGCACAACCCAGTGACGCCATTGTCTGAGTCCGTCTGGTTATCCTGCCACCAGTATCCACAGGGTCTGGATTCCAGCTGCACTGTGTTGGGCAAGGCAGTTGCTTGGCCCCCATGGCACCCTGTGGGCAGCACAGGCGGGTCTCCACTAGTGCAGTCCCATTCCCAGAGAGAGGTGCCCAGCTCAGCACGCCATTTCCTTTCCAGATCACCCTGATATACAGCATCCAGCCTCGCGAAGACGACACACATTTTGCGCTGGACGTGCGTACGGTTCCTGAGACCTGCACTGGAGCCAAGGCCCACAGAACCTTTGACGTCGCCATAAATGTCAGGTAATCCTATCACAGGCCAAAGTGGGGTGGGGAACTGTGTGACCTCCTGAATGTGGGGGCTGCAAGGGGGGGGCCTTCGTGCCAGGAGAGCTGGCCCACCCCCACCAGGGTCAGGAATTGTGCAGGTCCCATGGAAATCCACGCAGTGCTTTGAACTGGGGTTTTGATGCACAAGCCAGAGTGGGCCTTGGAAGGAAAGACGGGTGTCCTTAAACCTTTTGCAGGGGTGCTGCCCTTGCTCTACAACCCCTCCCTATGGAACAGGGTCTCCCAAATTGCCCCACATAGGACTTAAAAGCAGGTTCACAGCCTGGTGTGTTGTGGGGTGGCCGTTGGTGCAGAGTTCAGGGAGGTGACGTGGATTCCTTTCTCTTGGGGTCTCTCAGCTACACTGGCCAGCGCCCGGTCTCCAACATGGCCATCGTGGACATCAAGATGCTTTCAGGGTTTGTCCCAGTGAAGACGTCAGTGCGGAAGGTAACTAGCCCCCGTGTGTGCACAGCCTGCTCCAGGGAGGCTTCCAGGACTGCCCCTTCAAGTCCCTCAGTTCTGCCTCCAAAGCAGCCAGTCAGGGGCCTGTGTGAGAGATTCACAAGCAGGACCTGCAAGGGACAGCTGCCCCCTCATGTGTAGAGATAGACCACCTCTGCACAGAGAGGCTCCACTTGGCTGGCGTGGCTGAGAGATGCTGACTCTCCCATCATCCACTCCTTTCTCCGGACTTTGTAGAAAGTCATTGTTTCAAACAATGACCAGAACAGGGGCCTGAGGGTATCACTGCTCCATCATAACCAAGCTCCCTCCCTTTTGCCTCCCCCCCCCCAGCTGGAAGGGCATAATCAGGTCAAGAGGACCGAAGTGAACCTCAGCCACGTCCTGCTGTATTTGGAGCAGGTGAGTGAGAAGCGGGCACTGGCTGGGAAGGGGGGACAAGGGCTCCTTCTGGGTGCCAGTGAGGCGGGTCTCCTGAAGTTCTGTAACTGGAACCATGTGTGTGAGTCCCAGACACTTCTGTGGGGAAGCCACTGGTGCTCATGGAGACCACTGAGAGCTTCTGTGGAAGGAAGAAGCCAAGCCCCCATCCTCCCCTTGCAAAGTGGGGGCACCCCCTGGGGAGGCTGTGTCCATCTCTCCCAGTAACCAAACCCCCTCCAGCCCTGCTCAGTGGCTTCTTGCTTCAGAGGACTTAACTCTCAGCTGGGCACATGGCTGCCTCCATTGGCTGGATCAACAGATCTCACGTGAGCCCTGCTTTCTCCACAGGTGAGCAACGTGACCCAGAGCTTCTCTTTCATGGTGGAGCAGGACGTGCTAGTTCAGGGCCTGAAGCCTGCCCTGGTGAAAGTCTATGACTACTACGAAACAGGTGAGAAGGGGCTCCAGCACTGCAGGGCTGTTTTGCACTGAAGGTGCTCAAGCAAATCCTGCAGAAAGGCCACGGAGCATTTCGGGGGCAGCAGGCAGTGAGGGGGGCAGGCGGGGGGAGACACCAGACTCCACTGCCCTGACTACCCTTCCCTTCTTTCTCCACCAGATGAAAGTGCAGTGGCTGAGTACAGCGCCCCCTGCAGTACAGGTAAGGTATGAGCAGAGAGCGCCAACTCTCTTTCTGTGCCCAGCACTCACGCCTGTCTCCAGCCTGTTTTCTCCCCCTTGACTAGAAAAATGGTGGGATGATCTGCTTTGTAAAAATGCATTTTTCTGCCTAGAGAGAAATCATGGGATGCAAAACACACACACATTTCTTAGCCTTCCTATCCCACAGGACAGACACATTGCAAAGCAAAAAGAACGGAGTCCGTTAAGCTCCAGTTCATCCCTTCTCTGAAAGACCTTCCACCAGACATTGAGTTGCTTTCATGACTTGCATGGGAGGGCATAAGAGGAACCACAGTCACGGAAAATGGGAAGGCAGCTTCACCTGACTGGGTGAAAATGTTAGTGATGTCTGTTGCTCCTGACAGTGACAAGGCCCTGGGACCGAACTCGGGGGGTGAGGGGGTGGGGTGGGGTGCTGCATGTACTGCAGTATTGGGTCTCGTTTCTTCAGAAGCAGGAGCTGTGAAACTCAGAGGGGATGGGGGACCAAACTCCCCACCCAAGGGTGCTCAGAGTCCATACAGAGCTCAAATCACCAGTTCTGGTTTGGAGGAAATAGTACAGTGGTTAACATCTTTCAAAAAAACACACCCATTTGCTGTCCAACCTGGATGCACCTGCGCCTCAAACCCCCACGACCAGCATCATTGTTGCCCACAAGTACCAGGTGCTCCTCTGGGTCGCGTGTCCCTGGCAAACTCAGTGAAGACCTGGTCCTGCCACTGGGCAAGATAAACTGCTCCAGCCCAGGTGATGGATTTTGGAGCAGCACGAAAGGGCAGCACATCATCAGAACTCTGGCTTACAAAAAATGGGGGAGGCCACAGGGGAAAACTGGTTAAACATCCAGCTTCAGACACCAGCACGTCCTGGGCCACCTCTGTCTGACTGCTTAATGCTTAAGGAAGTGTTTCTGCTCTTCCCCCCCCCTTTGCAGAGGGCAGCAAACAGGGGAATGCGTGAAGAAAGAAGACCCATGGGGAGGCCCTGCTCGATCCTGCAATGCGAGTGAACAGGACGGCAGGGACACAACAGAGACTGGAGAGGAAAGTGTCTTCTTTTAGACACAGGCAACCAAACTGCTTCTGCTCCTTCCCAAACCCTCTGCTTGCTCCCACCACCCCGTCTGATGCGGCCCGAGGGGTGCATCTCCACCTGCTGTGGCTACACCCAAGTCTACAAGCTGGAATGCTGTGGAAGGACAGATGAGGCAGGCAGTGGGTGGGAAGGTCGAAACATCCCACTGTCTCATTTGTCAGCCAGGAGAGGCTTTTTCTGCGCCTTCCCCTTGCTGGGGTCAAATAAAATCAGTTCTGTTTCCCAGGCACGTCTCAAGTGTCAGCTGATAGAGGTGGATTCTGTTTCGGAACTGCAGGTCCTTCACTTTCTGTTTCATCTCCTCTGCTTTTTCCTGGCCCAAACCCAACACAGAGCAATGGCCGAGGCAAGCCCTGGTTGAGGGCGTCTTCGAACACACGTTGCCATCAATGAGCTGTAAGGCTGCACGTGGGTGGGGGAAGAAGGAGGAGGTGCTGGGGGGGCCAGATCCTCTCTTTGCTTTCCCCTGCAGTGCCCCCAGTGCACTGCCTTTCCTTGAGCCGGGTGCAAGAGACAGGAGTGGGTGCAGGCAGGCGAAACAGTGGGGAAAGCAGCAGGGGGAGAGGCCAGCAGCCCCCTGAGAGGCTTCTCAGGTCCAGTTCTTTTTTCCCAGCATCAGAGTTGGGGAGACACCTGTGTCCTAAGGCTGAAATCATCTGCACTCTTAGCTGGGTGTAAACCCCAATGAGCATAATGGAACTTACTTCAAAGTAGGCATGCCCAGGATTATGCCATGAGAAATGGTACTGCCACAGTGTTTTCCTCCCCCCCTTCTGTTTAGGACCGTTCTAGCACCCCAGAAATTTTGGTGATGCCTCCACCCCTGGATTCAGTGGCTACTGAATCAGCTGCAGCAGCCACGATCCTTTGTGGGGACGGGGTTCACTTTTTCTTTCCCATCTGAGCAGTAAACAACCTGCTACATTTGTTTGGCCAGATGCTTCAGTGGGAAAAAGAAGCACATCTTTGCACCAAGGAGCATTTCATGCCCCTCAAACCACAATCCTGTACCACCCAAAGAGCAGGGATGGGAAAACCCATAATGGGGACACTTTCAAGTTGCTGAGTCACCCTTTAGTGACTTGATAGGACTCGAGTCAAGTCCCCCCCCCTTTAAAAAGCCCACTGTGGAAAAAACAGTGCTGCTTCCAGGGTGTGTGTGTGTTGGAGTTCTCTTTACTCACTCCCCCCTGCTGTCCCCTCCCATTTGTAAACAGGGTGGGAGGGGTGGGAGGGATGGCGAGAAAGCGGCAAGAGGGAGGCGGGTCACGAGTAGCAGCTGTGAGGCTTACCAGGATGACCCGATGCTTGGCAGTTCTACTCAGAAGTAGTACCACTGTAGCCAGTCATTCAATGAGGCTTCCCCCTCCAAAGTAATAATGGAGTTCAGTTTCCAGCAGCTAGCCATGCAGGGAAAAGCATGATTTCTACAAACCTCCCCCTTGGCTTCTGCAGCCAATCATAAGGCAAGAATGCCCTTGGCTCCTCTTCCTGCCCTCCCTCAGCCAAATACAACATGAGAACACCCATCTTTTTTCCAGTGATAAGTGGTTTCTTCCTTCCTATCAGAGATTGCAAAAAGCCTGCTCCTGCCTCTCCCCCCCCCCCACTTGGCTGGGAAAGGAAGCATTAACCCTTCCCTGCCTCATGGCTGGAACTCCCTGCTGCTTGCTTGATTGGAATGCTGGCCCCATAAGGTATTTCAAACTTCAAAAACAGTATGCAAGCACCCCTAGATATAGGCAGACTCGAGCCATTCGGCTCCGTTTTGCTCCTCCCGCTGGGAATGGCTCCGAAGGGAGGGGCTGCTTGCCCACCTCGCTGCCAGCCTGAGTGCTCTGCCCCCCCTCCAGCTACGCCACTGCGTGGATGAGTGCCAAGGCAGGGGGGCCCTGACTCATGTCTTTTTCAGTCTGCCACACATGTGACTCATGAGTTACCGAGTCAGAAAAATCACACATTTTTGCAACTCAAATCCGAATCACTGACTCAAGTTCCCAACCCTGACAATGAGTGTGTAGGCCATGCACAAAGGGAGTCCGGCAATGGCTCCTTGGCAACCTGGAAGACGGTCTTGAGTGGGGTGTCCCAGGCTTTGTCTTGGGCCCAGTTCTCTTTAACATCAATTACTTGGATAAAGGGATACAAGGGGGCCTCATCAAATCTGCAGATGACACCAAGCTGGGAGGAGTAGCCATCACAAGGCAAGTCAGGAGAAGCCTTCAGGAAACCCTAGACAAAATGGAATACTGGGCTGAATTGAATAAAGTGGTTCAACAGGGATAAACGGAAGGTGCTGCACTTGGGCAAAAACAACCCAAGACACAGGTACAGAACGGGAGATCCCTCGCTTGGCAGCACAACATGTGAGCGGGAACTTGGAGTTGCGGTAGATCACAGAATGAACATGAGTCAGCAGTGTGATGCGGCTGCAAAGAAGGCAAATGCAATCTTAGCCTGCATCAATAGAACTGTAGCTTCCAAGTTGCGAGAAGTTGTGGTTTCGCTTTACTGTGCACTGGTCAGACCTCCCCTGGAGTCCTGTGTCCAATTCTGAGCACCTCCCTTTAAGAGAGATGCAGCCAAACTGGAGCAAGTTCAGAGGAGGGCGGCAAGGATGATCAGAGGGCTGGAGGACAAGCCCCACAGGGAAAGACTGAGAGGACTTGGTATGTTCAGCCTGGAGAAGAGAATAGTTCTCTTCAAATATTCAAAGATGAATCACTAGCGAGACAAAAATGATTCCCAGACGGGACCCCAATGAAGCCGAGTCAGTTTAACTGATGAGAGCTGCAGAGGGAGAAAAAACCTTGATGAGGGAAAGCAGAGAAGGTCAAAGGGTCCTGCTGTCCCAGCTTAGGTGTGACACTTGGAGATGGTGCAAAAAGAGCACCAGGAGGAGAAGTGGTGGGGAGAGCCAGAAGCCCCCCCAGGACTGCTTCTCTTCCTAAAAGCAGAGGTAGGGAAAGCAGCAGCTCCTCCTGCTGGCAGGGAGAGAAATAACAAGGGACCAGAAGTGGGCAGTGGAGGGGGTGGAACAGGGAGAGGAGAGAAGAAGGTTACCTGCAGGTGGAGGGTGGCAGTCCCTGAAAAAGAGAGAAAAGGGATCCATTGACTTAGGAGCCCCCAAGCAGAGCCCAGACCTGCTCCCCCCCCCCCAGCTAATAGATCAAAATACCATAACTGGGACTGTTGTGTCTAAAATCAAACAGACACACATTGTTTGCTCCACAGGAAGCTTCAGTCCTGAAATCACAGTGCATTCATTCTGGGGAGGGGAGTAAATATGAGGAATAAATACAGGGGGGCCTTGGTATCCGAGGGGGGTCCGTTCTCAGAACCAAGCTGAGGCTGAATATCGTGGATAATCTAATCCATTATATTCACCCCCTTGAGCCCTCCAAAGGGGACCTGAGCTACAGAAAGAAAGAAAGAAAGAAAGAAAGAAAGAAAGAAAGAAAGAAAGAAAGAAAGAAAGAAAGAAAGAGGGCTTTCTGAAGCCCAGAGAGGCGGTGCGTGTCCACCTGCTGCCTCTGCAGGCTTCAGTATGACCTGCAGAGGCGAAAACGTCACTTCCATTTCTCAAGGTAGTTTGGAAACCTTGTGGTAGTTTCCAGTCCTGATCCTGTGCTGATGGGCATCTCAGTGAGCCTTTTAAATACTGTAGAGATCCTTCTACCACCTGCACACCAAGTGTCAAAACTCAGCTGTCAATTAGGACAAAAAGCACACATCTTGCACATACAATGACTGCACCTCAAGACTCACCAGCCTTGGGACTGGAGAAGGCCCTGGACTAGTGTTTCTCAAGTGGTACTTGAGGTGGTGTCTGGTGGCACTCACGGGATCCTTGCACACCTGCCACCCTGCAGCAAGACTAGGACCTTGACACAAGAAATGGCGGTAGGTGGTTCAGCTCAATGGGCAGAGCTCCAAAGCCTGCTTTTCTGCTCTCAGAAAGGCCTTCCTGTCCACCTTGAGCCTCTTACTGGTGTTTGTCGTGTCACATCTGGCCTCCCAGTCCAGGAGGAACTGGAGATAATGTCATCGCCAGTTACATCGCCAGGTGGGACTTTGAATAGGTGGATCATGTGAAGTGATAACGGTGCACAAATGTTGAGAAACACTGCCCTGGATAGAATAGAATCTCAGGCAAAGAGCACAGAAAGATGCTTGGCTTGGCTTGGCAAGGGGGAAATCAGCAGCAAGCTGTCCCTCTTCTTGCCTCAACTTCTGAGAAGGAGCACAGCAGTCTCCAAGTGCACCAGAAATGCATTTCACGGACAGGAAGAGACATCAGGGAAATGGGAGGGCAGCTAGTCAGGAAATGGGAGGTCAGGCAGGGGGTCCGTTTGGTGCCAGGAAAGACTATCAGCCCTGCTACATTTTCTTCCAAGCCTGGACCAGTTCTGGTCACCACTCCAGCCTGAGCAAGAGGGAGGGATGGGAACAGAGGACTCCAAAGATTCCAGCTGGAGAGAGGAGGAGGGGAGTCCCCACCAGGTCTTCCTCCTGCCCCAGTAGCACATACTTTCCCCCCCCCCCCCCAGCCACCATCACAGCCACCATCACCTTCTTCTTCTTCAGGTACAGAGCCAGTCCGGGCACCACGAAGACCAGGCCCAGCAGGAGCCCCACGACCCCCGTCCACATCTTGCTCCAGGCGGAGTCCGACTGTGGCCAGGACACATGATGTGCAACTTCATTGGTTTCTCACCCCACTGGATGCTGGTGGGGTCTGGGAGGCTGGCGTGCTCCACCCGACAGGTGTAGACGCCTCCGCGTTCCGGCAGTGCTTCCAGCATCACCTGGATGGAGAAGGTCCAGTCCCCGTTCCAGATCAGCTCCGTGGACACCACTCTGCTCTCGTCCTCCTCCTGCCCGTTCCGCAGCCACCTGATGCCAATCTTGGTGGGGAATAAGCTGGCCGCAGTGCAGACCAGCAGTTACATCGCCAGGTGGTATTTTGAATAGGTGGACCATGTGAAGTGATATGGCTGACGAATGTTGAGAAACACTGCCCTGGATAGAATATTCTCCCCCTGCTAAAATAAGAGGAGCACCCGCTTGAAAAAGGGCCTCTTACTCAGTTACCAGAGGTTTAGTTTAATAATTTTATTTTGTCTGTAAAGTGCTTGTGAGACCTGCCTCCCTCTTCACCCCGTAGCCTCAGCCACTTCCAGGTGCCACCATCTTGCCTCGCACGCGGGGCATCCTGGGAGTGGTAGTTTCCTCCTCTTGAGTCCTCTTGGCCAGTCCTGCAGGGAACAGCGGCTCCCCCTTCCCTTCCCCTCCCCCTGCTGGGGCACGACAACTCTCCCCGCGAGCTCCTGCCCTCTCCGATGCCGCCTGGTGGGTCGCAACCTGATTGTGGTGGGTCACGAAGCTGCAACTGACACAGTGGCAGTGGAAGACATGCGGAGCCCTGCGGAGTGGGGAACTGAATGGTTCAACTCCAGTGTGAAGTCTTTCAGGAGAAGGAAGGGATGAGCGATCCCTGAAGCTCCTTCCACATTCTGAGTGTTAATATGGTTTCTCCCATGCGTGGGTTCTTTGATGCAGAGTTAAGTGCACGCCATGCGCTCATGTCAGCTCACGAGGAGAGAGCATGCCTACTCCCTTGGCAAGAGAGGCCGTGAGGGAGGCGGTCCCCTGGACAGTAGCATACCTGGAGGGGGCAAGGTGGGCGCTGTGCTGAGGGTGCCACTGCAATGCCCCCTCCACAAGCCATGAACTGAACCGCGCCAAGGACCACGGTCCTGAGGGCTGCCCCTCCCCTTCCCTTTTGTTAAAGGGACCAACAGAGAACTGCGCGAAGCGGCTGTGCGCTGCAGCTGCTCTCGGCGTGGTTCCTACCCAGTGAGGGCTACCCCCTCTTCCCCCCAACAAAAGGGGAGGGGAGGGATGGCCCTCAGGGCGGCGGAAGTATGGCACGCGTCCTCCGACTTTGCAGGAGACATGTGCCGTTTCTCAGGCTCCGAGGAGCCTTCTGCCCCCTTCTGAGCGCAGCACTTCAGGGCCACTGGAAGCACCACTCGCCTTCTGGAAGCGGTCCTCGCCTGTCCTGGAAGCTGCTTCCAGCAGCCCCAGAGCGCTCTGATGGAGCCTTTCTTGCACTAAGCAGCGGCACAGAAGGCTCCTCAGAGCCTGGGCTGCCTCCTTCATTCCCCCGCTATATCAAAGGGGGACGGAGAACGCAGCAGCGTGGAAGGTATTGTGGCGATGATGATGTCACCGCAATTACTTCCAGGTCATTGGCGAGGTCACGCACTGGCCATACAGTGAGAAGTGCGGCAGACAGAACTCCCCATGTTGACTGTCCAACTGTGGTTGGGGAAAAAAGCCAACCGTGTTGTGGTTGCCGTGGGCCGGATAAAGTCTTGTGGGAGGCCAGATTTGGGCCCCGGACTGTAGGTTGGAAACCCCTGTTCCTACTCTCCTGGGAGTCATATCTGCTGAATCCATTGGGTTTACTTCTGAGTATGTTTATATGCTAAAGAGTGTGCATCGCAGGATCCACCTCTCTGTTGCTAATCAAGATTCTCTCTGTTCCAGGAAGGTGCAGACAAGACCTTGAGGATCAGAGGGAGCCACGTGGGGGGTCACCGGAAACAGCCTTGCATGTTGTAGTGACTTTTAGAGATCAGGATGGATCAAGGCGGCAGGAGGGAAGACCAGCACCTGTCAGTGAGAAAGCTGCGCATCAAGACATCTCAGTGAAGCAGGAGGGAAACCAGACAGAGAAACAGAGACAAAAATCTGATGCTTATCAGGGTGGGGATTTGAGTGTCTTTCTAGATGATCCAGAAACACAAACTAAAAATAGGAAAGAAAAAGCCCTTCAAGGTGCAAAAACCTTCAACAGTAAATCAAAACATGAGAAATCACATAAATGCCTGGAGTGTGGAATGAGCTTCAGTCGGAGCTCAGGCTTGACAGTGCATCAAAGAACCCACACTGGGGAGAAACCATATAGCCGCCTGGAGTGTGGAAGGAGCTTCAGTGAGAAGGGAAAACTCACTGTACATCAAAGAATCCACACTGGGGAGAAACCTTATAACTGCCTGGAGTGTGGAAGGAGCTTCAGTGAGAGGGGAAGCCTTGCTATGCATCAAAGAACCCACACTGGGGAGAAACCTTATAAATGCTTGGAGTGTGGAAAGAGCTTCAATACGAGAGGAAACCTCACTGTGCATTTCAGAACCCACACTGGGGAGAAACCTTATAACTGCCTGGAGTGTGGAAGGAGCTTCAGGGAGAGGGGAAGCCTCGCTGTGCATCTCAGAACCCACACTGGGGAGAAACCTTATAACTGCCTGGAGTGTGGAAGGAGCTTCAGTGAGAGGGGAAGCCTTGCTATGCATCAAAGAACCCACACTGGGGAGAAACCTTATAAATGCTTGGAGTGTGGAAAGAGCTTCAATACGATAGGAAACCTCACTGTGCATTTCAGAACCCGCACTGGGGAGAAACCTTATAAATACTTGGAGTGTGGAAAGAGCTTCAATACGTGAGGAAACCTCACTGTGCATTTCAGAACCCACACTGGGGAGAAACCTTATAAATGCTTGGAGTGTGGAAAGAGCTTTACTCAAAGGGCAAGCCTCGCTGTGCATCAAACACACTGGGGAGAAACCTCATAAAGGCTTGGAGTGTGGAAAGAGCTTCAATACGAGAGGAAACCTCACTGTGCATCTCAGAACCCACACTGGGGAGAAACCTTATAACTGCCTGGAGTGTGGAAGGAGCTTCAGTGAGAGGGGAAGCCTTGCTATGCATCAAAGAACCCACACTGGGGAGAAACCTTATAAATGCTTGGAGTGTGGAAAGAGCTTCAATCAGAGGGCAAACCTCACTGTGCATCGACAAATCCAGACTGGGGAGAAACCATATTAATACTCAGAACCTGGAAGGAGCTTCAGGGATCACTCATCCCTTCCGTCTCATGAAAGAATACTGGAGCTGAACCATTTAAACTTTTCGAGTGTGGATGGACGACACTACCACAGGACAAGGCACACCAGGTGCACACATAGGGTAGGTTCCTATAGGCCCAGGAATGCATCCATGACACTCTTTAACACAGTCTCAGATCTTGGAGGAAGTGGGCCTGTTACTGTGGCTCTTTGGCTTGTGGATCTGTTTGTCATGAAGGAGTGTAGAGGAAGTCAGGGACACAGCTGGGGGGCTACTGCTGATAAAATTCCTGTACCCCCTTTACTGTACCCCCTGATAAAATTCCTCTCAGAGGCCCTGATTCCAGGCTGCTCTTGCAGCAAGGTGGGGGCTGACGAGCCTCCTTTTAAAGGACCAGAGCAAGTAATACTGAGGATAAGAGCCTGGTGAGGCAATCTTGCAGCATGGCTTCCTCTTCCTATAAAATGTGGTTGCGTTCCTGTTGTCTGGCCCAGGCTGTATCTGGCTGAGCTACTCTGAGGTGGGCTGTGATAAGCCACGTGCCTCTGACTGGCAGGGAGAGAGTCTTGCTGGCCTGGCATCAAGCCAGGCGGTCTGGCAGAAGTGGAGGTGGTGGTGGGGAGAACATCAGCACTGGGAGGGACGGAAGGACAATGGAGCAAAGGGGGGATGAGTGGATATCTGAAGAGGAGGACTGGAGCTCGGGGGTGAGGCAGCAAGTGTGGGGCTGCTGGCAGGCTCTTAAGGCCCCCGTGCCAGGGTGAGCAAGAGAGCACCCTTCTCCTAGATTCCGAGCATGGCCACACAAATCTTTCGGGGGGGGGGGGAAGAAGAGGATACAAGAGGGCTGGACGTGTGCATGGAGGACACATCTAGTCCCGATATCTCTGCAGAGCTCTGGCAGTGGGCCTCCAAAATGAGCAGGGCTGAGACAGGCACTTCGCCTTGTCTCCTGGTGAGTTTAGGCTGATTCAGGCTCCACGGCTGCTCCCAGGCTGCCCATCTGCTCCCCTGGAGCCCGATCCTGGGCAGGTCTCCTCGGAAGCAAGTCCCTTCTCGCTCCCAGGGACAGGCGGCGGGGATGCAGCCTGCCAGCGTTGCCCTTCCCTGCCGCAGGGGCTGCTTCCCCCAGCCTGAGACCCCGTGCCTGGGACGGGAGCATTCGGAGGCTGGAGGGAGTGCATCTTTCTGGGAGGGTTGCTGCCTTCTCCGGGAGGAGGACCAGGCAGGGGAGCCTCTCCCCGCGCAGCAATCAAGAGGCACCCAGAAGCTGGAGGGGGTGGGGGGCATTGCCCCCTGTGTCAGCAGTTTGCCCCCCCCCCGCACCCTTCTGGCTCTCTGATGTTTCTCCATACTTATCCCTTCATTTTGCATCTCAGGATTGGGACCCAACCTAGTTCCCTCCCTGCACGCATCATCGCCCCCCCCACCTCTAGACCCCTGCCTAAGGGCAGAGCTGCACCCCCAACACCCACACCTTCCAAAGGCTGCAATCCCAGAGACCTGGGGCTCAGTGCACTGGCGTAGCTAATGATCTCAGGATGATACCCTGGAAGTGACTTCACGACCAGCAATGATGTCATGCCCTGGTTTTAGACAAGTGGAAACTTAAACGACACTAGTGGCCAAAATTGTGAAGATCTTGGTATGTACGAATAATACCTTCATGTTATATATCAGGGTCTCTAAACTTTTTGGCTGGAGGGCCACATCGTATGTCTGGCACGGTGTCAAGGGCCAGAAAAATAAATTTAAATAAATACATTAGAGATGGAACTTAGAATCTCAAAACACATAGACGAACAGGCCTTGCTGAGGGAGAATCAGCCTGGCTTCTGTAGGGGTAAGTCTTGCCTCACAAACCTTATAGAATTCTTTGAAAAGATCAACTGGCATGTGGATGCAGGAGAATCCATAGACATTATATATCCGGACTTTCAGAAGGCGTTTGACACGGTCCCTCACCAAAGACTACTGAAAAAACTCCACAGTCAGGGAATTAGAGGACAGGTCCTCTCGTGGATTGAGAACTGGTTGCAGGCCAGGAAACAGAGAGTGGGTGTCAATGGGCAATTTTCACAATGGAGAGAGGTGAAAAGCGGTGTGCCCCAAGGATCTGTCCTGGGACCGGTGCTTTTCAACCTCTTCATAAATGACCTGGAGACAGGGTTGAGCAGTGAGGTGGCAAAGTTTGCAGACGACACCGAACTTTTCCGAGTGGTGAAGACCAGAAGTGATTGTGAGGAGCTCCAGAAGGATCTCTCCAGACTGGCAGAATGGGCAGCAAAATGGCAGATGCGTTTCAATGTCAGTAAGTGCAAAGTTACTTACACTGTGTAAAGTGTACACTTTACACTTTACAAAGTGTAAAGTTAAAGAGGAGATCCTTTGCCGGATCCCAAAGGATCTCCTCTGTGGAGAACTCGTGCAAGGAAAGCGCCCTACAGGTAGACCATAGCTGTGATACAAGGACATCTGCAAGAGGGATCTAAAGGCCTTAGGGATGGACCTCAACAAGTGGGAAACCCTAGCCTCTGAGCGGCCCGCTTGGAGGCAGGCTGTGCAGCATGGCCTTTCCCAGTTTGAAGAGACACTTGGCCAACAGTCTGAGGCAAAGAGGCAAAGAAGGAAGGCCCATAGGCAGGGAGACAGACCAGGGACAGACCGCACTTGCTCCCGGTGTGGAAGGGATTGTCACTCCTGGATTGGCCTTTTCAGCCACACTAGACGCTGTGCCAGAACCACCTTTCAGAGCGCGATACCATAGTCTTTCGAGACTGAAGGTTGCCAATACAAAGTGTAAAGTCATGCACAATGGGGCAAAAAAATCAAAACTTTAGATATAGGCTGATGGGTTCTGAGCTGTCTGTGACAGATCAGGAGAGAGATCTTGAGGTGGTGGTGGATAGGTTGATGAAAGTGTCGACCCAATGTGCGGCGACAGTGAAGAAGGCCAATTCTATGCTTGGGATCATCAGAAAAGGTATTGAGAACAAAACGGCTAATATTATAATGCTGTTGTACAAATCGATGGTAAGGCCACACCTGGAGTAATGTGTGCAGTTCTGGTCACCACATCTCAGAGAAAACATAGTGGAAATGGAAAAGGTGCAAAAGAGAGCAACTAAGATGATTTCGGGGCTGGGGCACCTTCCTTACGAGGAAAGGCTACGGCGTTTGGGCCTCTTCAGCCTAGAAAAGAGACGCCTGAGGGGGGACATGATTGAGACATACAAAATCATGCAGGGGATGGACAGAGTGGATAGGGAGATGCTCTTTACACTCTCACATAACACCAGAACCAGGGGACATCCACTAAAATTGAGTGTTGGGAGAGTTAGGACAGACAGAAGAAAATATTTCTTTACTTGGCGTGTGGTCGGTCTGTGGAACTCCTTGCCGCAGGATGTGGTGATGGCATCTGGCCTGGATGCCTTTAAAAGGGGATTGGACAAGTTTCTGGAGGAAAAATCCATTACGGGGTACAAGCCATGATGTGTATGCGCAACCTCCTGATTTTAGAAATGGGCTATGTCAGAAGGCCAGATGCAAGGGAGGGCACCAGGATGAGGTCTCTTGTTATCTGGTGTGCTCCCTAGGGCATTTGGTGGGCCGCTGTGAGATACAGGAAGCTGGACTAAATGGGCCTGTGGCCTGATCCAGTGGAGCTGTTCTTATGTTCTTAATGCAGTGAGACTTATTTCTAAGTAAATACACATTGGAATCAAGGTGGGTTGGATCCTGACACTACACTGGTCCCGGTGTCACAGTCACAGTTCAGAGCCAAAAGTATCTTTCAGTTTAACCATCTTTGTTTGATGAGGAATATTCTGCCTCACTGGTCAAGTCATAGTCACCTGGGCATCCTTACTAACTGTTTTCTGATCCCTGTCATATGGCTTGGAATGCCCAGTCTGGGTGCATGACAGCTTTGGTAAGATGAGAGCACTGAACAGATTCCTTCTGAAATCAGGTCCAACTCCACCATAGAATCTCTGTGGGTTAAATTACCAGGCCTGAGGAGCAATGTAATACTGGGGGTGAACTATCGTCCTCCAGACCAAAAACCGGAAGGGGACCTTGGAATGAGGAAACAGATCAGGGAGGTGACAAGGAGGGACAGGGTTGTAATCATGGGGGACTTCAATTATCCTCATATAGACTGGGTCAATTTGTGTTCTGGTCACGAAAAGGAGACCGGATTTCTTGACATGCTAAAGGAAAAGCCTGTGTTGGCTTGGTCATGTCGTGAGAATGGATGATGGCCGGATCCCAAAGGATCTCCTCTATGGAGAACTCGTGCAAGGAAAGCGCCCTACAGGTAGACCACAGCTGCGATACAAGGACATCTGCAAGAGGGATCTGAAGGCCTTAGGAGTGAACCTCAACAGGTGGGAAACCCTGGCCTCTGAGTGGCCCGCTTGGAGGCAGGCTGTGCAGCATGGCCTTTCCCAGTTTGAAGAGACACTTGGCCAACAGTCTGAGGCTAAGAGGCAAAGAAGGAAGGCCCATAGCCAGGGAGACAGACCAGGGACAGACTGCACTTGCTCCCAGTGCGGAAGGGATTGTCACTCCCGAATCGGCCTTTTCAGCCACACTAGACGCTGTTCCAGAACCACCTTTCAGAGCGCGATACCATAGTCTTTCGAGACTGAAGGTTGCCAACTACTAACACTCCATGCACATGGTTGCACCCCAGCATGATGCACTGGCAGTGTGTTCAGGTGAGATAGGAAAATGTCAGGTCCCAGGAACTTTCTGGGCCCCTCCTTTGGCTCCTGGGCCCCCTTTCTGACCCTGGGCTGGGGTACAAATTACCCCCTTAACCCCCCTTTCCTAGGCCCTGCCTGGCAGCTGTTGGCTTCTTATCAATTACTCTAGAGCAAGTGCCACCCCCCATTTCCAGCTTCACAATCACCAAGCCAGAGCTTTGTCTCCCCCCTCTGGCGTCCTACTCTGAGAGGGAAGTATGGTTCAGGCTCTTCCCTAATCACAGTGGTATGATGAGAGTGTCCAAGAGGGAGGGCCTGGAGGATGCAGTCCAGCTCCTCCTCTTCTCTCTCCCCCAGTTCAGTTCAGGCTGGGTCTCTGTTCATTAACAAGACAGTCTTCTGCACTGGTCAAGGAAGAGCTATAGGCAGAGAGTGGATCGATTTGGCTGCAGAAAATATTTCTTTACTCAGTGTGTCATTGGTCTGTGGAACTCCTTGCCACAGGATGTGGTGATGGTGTCTGGCCTGGACGCCTTTAAAAGGGGATTGGACAAGTTTCTGGAGGAAAAATCCATTACGGGTTACAAGCCATGAAGTGAATGTGCAACCTCCTGATTTTAGAAATGGGCTATGGGCTATGTCAGAATGTTAGAAATGGGCTATGGGCTATGTCAGAAATGGGCTATGAGCTATGTCAGAATGCCAATGCAAGGGAGGGCACCAGGATGAGGTCTCTTGTTGTCTGGTGTGCTCCCTGGGACATTTGGTGGGCCGCTGTCAGATACAGGAAGCTGGACTAGATGGGCTTATGGCCTGATCGAGTGGGGCTGTTCTTATGTTCTTAACTACAACTCCCAGGAGGCCTTGCAGGTCTCTTGTTATCTGGTGTGCTCCCTGGGGCATTTGGTGGGCCGCTGTGGGATACAGGAAGCTGGACTAGATGGGCCTATGGCCTGATCCAGTGGGGCTGTTCTTATGTTCTTAAACAGAATTTACTTTTTTTAATAGTATTTATTTGTAATTATAACAAATGGAGCAACAATCTCCTGAACAGTTTACTAGTTTGTGTGAAACAGACAAGAAAACCTCCACAAAACAATTTTTAAAAATCCAGAAGTAACAATTAGTCATATTTCTTCTCCACAGTATTAAATAAAAATTAAAAACCGCTGGTTCAGGCTGATGTGCCCCAGCAGGCAGCCAGCAAGGGAAAGGCAGAGAGAAGCTGGGGCTGGTGATGGGGCAGCCCAAGGGAGACCAGGGAGCTCTGGGTCAGGCAGCCCAACCTGCAGAGGGGACTCTTGCTGACCCCCCGCCCCCCAACAGAAAGGCTCAGCTGATCTTCCTGCGCAGCAGAGAGTGACTGTCTGCACCCACAGCCACAGAGGCGTGTGCCCTTCACACATGTGCCACCCTGAGGTCTGCAGCCCACACCCTCTGGCTGCTCCAGGCTCAACCTGTGGCCATCACCAGTGTGTCTGTCCCCATCTTCTTCCTCCTCCTGAGGACCAGGTGACCAGATGCAGAGGAGGACAGAGCGCCTGCGCCCTTAGCCAGTTTAGAGGAGGGCACTTTGGCAGGTGCAGCTCAATGTGGAAGGGTTCAAACAGCCACGCCAGCCAAAGTCCCCTCCTCCACGCACTGCTTAAAGGTGCAGCGCTCTGTCCTGCAGGGGATCGGTGCCCTGTCCTCCTGCGTCGCTTCAGACAACTCTCGCTGACCAGAATGGAGACGGTGTCAGGCGAGGGCCCTGCGGAACTGGGGCCTGTCCCACCAGTGGGTGTCCTACAACGGCCCTTGGCTCCCCACCCCAGGGGAGTCTCCCTTGCGTGTTCCTGGACCGCAGGAGGAGAGTGTCACCCAGCAGTTGGAGTGGCCCTCCTGCACCCCTCAGCCCTTGGGCCAGCCCCAGAGCTGCCTCTCGCTCTGATCCAGGACCCTCACCCAACCGAGCCCGCTTCCCTGCAGATCTCACGGCTCCTCTCTGCATGCCCCGCAATGGGAGCTGCGGACCTCCAGCCAGGAGTGGGGCACATTCTCACCACGGGCACAGGCCTTCCATGATTTGTAACTCATGATGAACTTTTCCTCCAGAAATTTGTCCAATCTCCTCTTAAAGGCAACCAGGCAAGATGCCACCACCACATCCTGTGGCAAGGAGTTCCACAGACTGACCACACGCTGGGTGAAGAAATCTTTTCTTTTGTCTGTCCTAACTCTCCCAACACTGAACTTTAGTGGATGTCCCCTGGTTCTGGTGTTCTGTGAGAGTGTAAAGAGCATCTCTCTACCCACTTTATCCTTCCCATGCATAATTTTGTATGTCTCAATCATGTCCCCCCTCAGGCGTCTCTTTTCTAGGCTGAAGAGGCCCAAACGCCGTAGCCTTTCCTCATAAGGAAGGTGCCCCAGCCCAGTAATCATCTTAGTCGCTCTCTTTTGCACCTTTTCCATTTCCACCATGTCCTTTTTGAGATGCGGCGAACAGAACTGGACACAATACTCCAGGTGTGGCCTTACCATCGATTTGTACAACGGCATTATATTAGCCGTTTTGTTATCAATACCTTTTCTAATGATCCCATAGAATTGGCCTTCTTTGCTGCCACCGCACATTGGGTCGACACTTTCATCAACCTATCCACCACCACCCTAAGATCTCACTCCTGATCTGTCACAGACAGCTCAGAACCCATCAGCCTATATGTGAAGTTTTGATTTTTTTGCCCCAATGTGCATGACTTTACACTTACTGACATTGAAACGCATCTGCCATTTTACTGCCCATTCTGCCAGTCTGGAGAGATCCTTCTGGAGCTCCTCACAATCACTTCTGGTCTTCACCACTCGGAAAAGTTTGGTGTCATCTGCAAACTTAGCCACCTCACTGCTCACCCCTGTCTCCAGGTCGTTTATGAAGAGGTTGAAAAGCACCGGTCCCAGGACAGATCCTTGGGGCACACCGCTTTTCACGTCTCTCCATTGTGAAAATTGCCCATTGACACCCACTCTCTGTTTCCTGGTCTTCAACCAGTTCTCAATCCATGAGAGGACCTGTCCTCTAATTCCCTGACTGGAGTTTTTTCAGTAGCCTTCGGGGAGGGACCATGTCGAACACCTTCTGAAAGTCCAGATATATAATGTCCACGGGTTCTCCAGCATCCACATGCCTGTTGACCTTTTCCAAGAATTCTAAAAGTTTTGTGAGGCAAGACTTACCCTTACAGAAGCCAGGCTGGTTCTCCCTCAGCAAGACCTGTTTGTCTATGTGTTTTGAGATTCTATCTTTGAAGAGACATTCCACCATCTTACCAGGTATAAATGTTAGGCTGACTGGCCTATAGTTTCCCGGGTCCCCCCTCTTTCCCTTTTTAAAGATCGCCATGACATTTGCTATCCTCCAATCCTCTGGCACCATGGCCGTTTTGAGGGTCAAGTTGCATATCTTAGTCAAGAGATCAGCAACATCATTCTTCAATTCCTTAATAACTCTTGGGTGGATGCCATCAGGGCCTGGTGACTTATTGATCTTTAATTTGTCAATTAGGTCTGAAACATTACTATTTCTAGAACAAGCTGTGAAGATCAGATTTACGACTTTTAGGAGATGAGAACTTAACCTAACAACCAGAGATAAGATTAACAACAGAGGAATAAGAAATTTGTAAAGGGATTACTTTCCTTTTTAAGAGAACATAAGAACATAAGAACAGCCCCACTGGATCAGGCCATAGGCCCATCTAGTCCAGCTTCCTGTATCTCACAGCGGCCCACCAAATGCCCCAGGGAGCACACCAGATCACAAGAGACCTCATCCTGGTGCTCTCCCCTACATCTGGCATTCTGACTTAACCCATTCCTAAAATCAGGAGGTTGCGCATACACATCATGGCTTGTACCCCATAATGGATTTTTCCTGCAGAAACTCGTCCAATCCCCTTTTAAAGGCGTCTAGGCTAGACGCCAGCACCACATCCTGTGGCAAGGAATTCCACAGACCGACCACGCGCTGAATAAAGAAATATTTTCTTTTGTCTGTCCTAACCCGCCCAACACTCAATTTTAGTGGATGTCCCCTGGTTCTGGTATTATGTGAGAGTGTAAAGAGCATCTCCCTATCCACTCTGTCCATCCCCTGCATAATTTTGTATGTCTCAATCATGTCCCCCCTCAAGCGTCTCTTTTCTAGGCTGAAGAGGCCCAAACGCCGTAGCCTTTCCTCATAAGGAAGGTGCCCCAGCCCCGTAATCATCTTAGTCGCTCTCTTTTGCACCTTTTCCATTTCCACTATGCCTTTTTTGAGATGCGGCGACCAGAACTGGACACAATACTCCAGGTGTGGCCTTACCATCGATTTGTACAACGGCATTATAATACTAACCGTTTTGTTCTCAATACCCTTCCTAATGATCCCAAGCATAGAATTGGCCTTCTTCACTGCCGCCGCACATTGGGTCGACACTTTCATCGACCTGTCCACCACCACCCCAAGATCTCTCTCCTGATCTGTCACAGACAGCTCAGAACCCATCAGCCTATATCTAAAGTTTTGATTTTTTGCCCCAATGCGCATGACTTTACACTTACTGACATTGAAGCGCATCTGCCATTTTGCTGCCCATTCTGCCAGTCTGGAGAGATCCTTCTGGAGCTCCTCACAATCACTTCTGGTCTTTACCACTCGGAAAAGTTTGGTGTCATCTGCAAACGTAGCCACTTCACTGCTCAACCCTGTCTCCAGGTCATTTATGAAGAGGTTGAAAAGCACCGGTCCCAGGACAGATCCTTGGGGCACACCGCTTTTCACCTCTCTCCATTGTGATTAAATGGATTAAATTTAATCCATTTAAATTTAGAAGAAATGGAGAAGAAATGGAGAAGAAATGGATTAAATATTTAAGGAGTTTGAGCATGCAGTAGCTGGAAAAAAAGAAAGAAAGATTTTGGACTTATTTAAGACTAAAATAAGCACTTAAAAGGACTGCAGTTTTTTCCTGATATATGTGGAATTTTACAAAGAAATTCCAGATTATGAAAAGTGGATTTGTAAAATCAGAGACATCTGGTGACACAAGAGAAGAAATGTAGAAGAAATAATACCAGTCAAAGTAACAAGGTCTGTATCGTGGAAGAATTTACAAATGCATTTACTTTGCAAGCCTTAATGAAATTTGAGGAGAGATTTGAAAGACAGGTGGAAGCAGAGATTGAAGGATTGCTCCAAAAGCTTCAAATTAGCACTGCTGAGTTGGAAGATCTGGAAAAGGAGACGGAAACTCATGAAACAGGAACTACGCGGAACAGAGAATGGTGGCTGGCAGTGGGACGTTTGTGAGAGAATTGAGGAGGGGAATCAAGTTGGACTTGGCCTGCAGGTAGAGGACAAGAAGAAGACATACAGAACTAGAGTTTCACGTCTGTGAGGCAGCAGCAAAGGAAAGGCCGGTCTTGCTTTGTGTAAGGCCTTTGATAGGCCTTGAGCTATTGCAAGACCTTTGTTCATTCATGTAAGTTCCATCTCTAATAAATTCATTTATGTCAATGTATGTAAATTAATTCAAATTTGAAATGTAAACTATTTTTTATTCCCAGCCCCTGCCAGTGTCAGAGCGATGATGCGGCCCTCCTGCCAAAAGGTTTGCACACCCCTGGCTTATGGACATGTGCAGGGCTGCCACGTGGTCATCATCCCCCACTTTTTTTAAAGCACTACAAGGTAGACCTGTCAGCCTCAGCAGAGGCTTCCTTTGGGAGGAAAGTTCTCCAGAAGGTACTGAAGGTCTGAGAGGGTGATCTAACTTCCTGCCCTGAGGGATACTGCTCTGGTAGGTCCCACAGGTGAGGAACGCCACCACCTCCACCAGGGAAAACAGGAATGTGCCTTTCCTGGGGTAAGTCTTGCTCCTGCTGGAGGCAGGGGACATTCCGCCCACCACGCTTCAGGGGATCGCTCCCTCTGCTGGACCAACAGGTGCCAGGTGTTGGTTAGGGTTTCCTGTGACCTATTTCCCTTGGTCAAGCCCCTCAGAGGTATTACACCTATTAATGTGCAAAGCAGTTTTCCAAACAGCACATAATTGTGACGCAACCAGTCTGGGTAGCGCGTATGAGGATCCTGTTACGGCTTATCAGGGTCCTTCTTCAAATGTGGTGCCCCTTCCTGGTGGGGTCGATGAGTGGGGCTCCGAGAGGAATTCTGCTTTGGCAGGAGAGACTCAGCTGCTGCTCCAGATCCTTTCTGCCCGACTTCCAGGCAAGGTCTGCCTGGCCTGCTGTCACCATGCCTCTTCCGCGTGAGTCAGAAAGCAGGAACACGTCTGAGCTGGAATGGAAGGAGGAGGGGTGAACATGCCAACCTTTTAGGCAGGAGGGGCACATCATCTCTCTGACGCTGTCGGGGATCAGGAACAAAGAAGTAATTTGCATTTAAAATTTGAATAAGTTTACATACATGAGTATATTAGAAATGGAACTTACATGAATAATGAAGAGATAGCTGCAGGCCTATAAAAGACGTTGCGCAAAGCAAGGCCGGCCTTTCCTTCGCTGCCATGAAGACGTGAAACAGCAAGCAGCGGAGGGAGTCTGAGAGGTCATACAGTCATCCCTCGTGCTGAGAGTAGTCACGTCGGGCCAGCATGGGCTCCAGCAAGTCTCCGGAGGGCCAGAGGCTCATTGGAGACTGAGGGCTCCCCACGGTCCAGATTGAGGGTCCGAGGGCCACAAATGGCCCCCGGGCAGAGGTTTGGGCACCCCTTCAACCACCAGCTCCCTCTCCCACGAAGCCCAATTACCATCTACCACTAAGGTGCCCCCCATCCAGGTAAGGCTGCCTCTGCCCTAAGCCCCTTGTTTTTCCTGGGATAAGTTTCATCTGGATATTTAACCATCATTTTCTTTTTGTTTCCGTCCTTTACAATGGCAGGCTATTTTCTCTTATTTGACACCACTGCTTTTAATTGCTCAATCAAGTACTTGAGTGGCCTGAGTAATTTCTTATTCCCCCTTTTACTCTTATGGTGGCAGTTTGTGGAGTGTGTGTCTTGTGCCCAAAGACTACAGGATTCGTAGACAAGGATCTCTGAGGGCACATCTGAAGGTGCAATGCAGGCGTCTCCAGAGCATGTATGTTGACACCCCCCAGTGCCACCTCATCTCTGCCACATACATCTGGCAAGGGAAGCCCCTCCTTGGATTTCAGGGAGGGGATCCAGAACATTGTTCCACCTTCCCCAACACTTGCAAGGGGACGTGTTCTGAATAATTCACTTCAGGGAAGAATAAATCTGGCTAATGCAACTCAGAGACGGTGGGGAAGAAAGATCTTTATTGACACAAAGCAGCAGAAATTTCTGGAAGGATGGGCAAGTTGTTAATCACGACTCAGCGAAAAAGCCCCCTTGCTCTGCATGCGAAGGGCCCCAGTCTGGTCCTTAGAAACACCTCCAGGGAGGGCTCGGAAAGACCCCCAAGCCTGAAGCCACAGAGATGCTGCCAGTCCGCACACAGTCTCCTCTCAAAGATGAACCAGAGCGCCTGACCCAGTGCAAGGCTGCTGATGTGACCCAAGACAGAGCAGGAGGAATGCCAAGGTGTGGGCCCTAAGCCTCCTCTCAGCCCCTGACCCTCCTCCAACCGAACAGCAATTCCAATCAGCTCACAAGCAACCTAGAATGAGCTTCCAGTTCTAAAGCAAACGTGGTCCAGGCTGGTACTGGGTAAAAATAAGCAGACGTTCTCAGGTGTCCTCCTGGACTCCACAGGCCTGGAAGAGGCTCTGAGCAAGAGGCTCAAGTAGATACAAGTTGCACAGTGTGTAGATTGTGATTCCTGTTCTGCAGCTGGTGGTTTTGGCCAGCTGAGACAGGCAGATGCAACCAAAGCCTCAAGGGCCGTCCCTGACTCCCCTTCTCCCCCCTCCAAACCTCAAACCAGTGTGCAGAGTTGCGGGGAGCTTATTGCGGGGTGGGGGGAAACTGGTTGGCCACTGCTCTCCTCCTCCAGTCTTCTGGTGTCCCTCCCAAGTCTGCATCCGCCAAGCGAGGAAAGAGGAATCCTTTGCGAGACAAAAATGTTTCCCAGACGGGACCCCAATGAAGCCGAGTCTGTTTAACTGATGAGAGCTGCAGAGGGAGGAAAAACATGATTAGGGAAAGCAGAGAAGGTCAAAGGGTCCTGCTGTCCCAGCTTAGGGGTCGACTGTTGGAGATGGTGCAAAAGAGCACAAGGAGGGTAAGTGGTGGGGACAGCCAGAAGCCCCCCCAGGACTGCTTCTCTCCATTAAAGCAGAGGTAGAGGAAGCAACAGCACCTCCTGCTGCCAGGTAGAGAAATGACTCCAGAAGGGACCAGAAGCGGGAAGTGGAAGGGGGTGGAACAGGGAGAGGAGAGAAGAAGGTTACCTGCAGGTGGAGGGATGGCAGTCCCTGAAAAGAGAGAAGGGATCAATTGACTTGGGAGCCCCCAAGCTCAGCCCAGACTCTCTGCCCCCCCCCAGCTAATAGATCAAAATAACATAACTGGGATTGTTGTGTCTAAAATCAAACAGACACGCATTGTTTGCTCCACAGGGAGGTTCAGTCCTGAAATCACAGTGCGTTCATTCTGGGGAGGGAAGTAAATATGAGGAATAAATACAGGGGGGCTTGGTGTCCGGGGGGGGTCCGTTCTCAGAACCAAGCTGATGCTGAATATCGTGGATAATCAAAGCCATTCTATTCGCCCCCTTGAGCCCTCCAAAGGGGACCTGAGCTACAGAAGGAAAGAAAGCGAGAGGGCCTTCTGAAGCCCAGAGAGGCAGTGTGTGTCCACCAGCCGCCTCTGAAGGCTTCAGTAGGACCCGCAGAGGCGAAAACATCACTTCCATTTCTCAAGGTGGTTTGGAAACCTTGTGGTAGTTTCCATTACTGTTCCTGTGCTGATGGCATCTCAGTGAGCCTTTTAAATACTGTAGATATCCTTCTACCACCTGCACACCAGGTTTCCTCCAACACCTAGACCAGTGTTTCTCAAGTGGTACTTGAGGTGGTGTCTGGTGCCACTAACGGGACCCTTGGACACCTGCCAACCGGCAGCAAGACTAGGAACTGGACACAAGAAATGGCAGTAGGTGGTGCAGCTCAATGGGCAGAGCTCCAAAGCCTGCTTCTCTGCTCTCAAAAAGGCCTTCCTGTCCACCTTGAGCCTCTTACTGGTGTTGGTCATGTCATGTCTGGCCTCCCAACCCAGGAGGAACTGGAGATAATGTCATCGCCAGTTACATCGCCAGGTGGGACTTCGAATAGGTGGATCGTGTGAAGTGATACGGCGGACAAATGTTGAGAAACACTGCCCTGGATAGAACCTCAGGCAAGGAGCACAGAAAGATGCTGGCTTGGCAAGGGGGAAATCAGCAGTGAGCTGTCCCTCTTCTTGCCTCAACTTCTGAGAAGGAGCACAGCAGTCTCCAGGTGCACCAGAAATGTCATTTCACGGACAGGAAGAGACATCAGGGAAATGGGAGGGCAGCTAGTCAGGAAATGGGAGGTCAGGCAGGGGGTCCATTTGGTGCCAGGAAAGACTATCAGCCCTGCTACATTTTCTTCCAAGCCTGGACTAGTTACGCCCCCCCTCACCCCCTCCCCACAATGTCTGGTCACCACTCCAGCCTGAGCCCCAGGGAGGGATGGAAACAGAGGACTCCAAAGATTCCAGCTGGAGAGAGGAGGAGGGGAGTCCCCACCAGGTCTGCCTCCTGCCCCAGCAGCACATACTCCCCCCCCCCCCCCAGCCACCATCACAGCCACCCTCACCTTTCTTCTTCTTCAGGTACAGAGCCAGTCCAGGCACCACAAAGACCAGGCCCAGCAGGAGCCCCACGACCCCCGTCCACATCTTGCTCCGGGCGGAGTCCGACTGCGGCTCTGCAGGAAGAGAAGGAGTCTCCACTCAAAGAGGGGGCAGGCCAGGAACCAGCCTCTCCACCCCCTCCCCTGCTCAGAGCGTCCTCCTCCCAGGGATGCCCCCTTGGGCCAGGGCCTGTCTCTGTGGGCTGAGGAAGAACGGCCAGGACACGTGATGTGCAGCTTCACTGCTCAGGTTTCTCACCCCACTGGATGCTGGTGGGGTCTGGGAGGCTGGCGTGCGCCACCCGACAGGTGTAGACGTCTCCATGTTCCGGCTGTGCCTCCAGCATCACCTGGATGGAGAAGGTCCAGTCCCCGTTCCGGATCAGCTCCGTGGACACCACTCTGCTCTCGTCCTCCTCCTGCCCGTTCCGCAGCCACCTGATGTCAATCTTGGCGGGGAAGAAGCTGGCTGCGGTGCAGACCAGCAGGGTGTGGTGGGAGGAGGGCTCTGAGTCCATGGGGGTGATCTGCAGTTGGGGCTTCACTGGAGCAGAAGACAGGGAAGGCGGGAGGGGGTCAGAGCCCAGGGGGTTCAACTGGGGAGCAGAGATTAGGGTAAGGAGACTCGGAAGAGTGTGTAAAGCTTCTCTGATATGATATCAGCCTGGGGCCTGGGACATTTGGTGGGCCGCTGTGAGATACAGGAAGCTGGACTAGATGGGCCTATGGCCTGATCCAGCGGGTCTGTTCTGATGTTCTTAAACTACAATTCCCAGGAGGCCTTGCAGGTCTCTTGTTATCTGTTGTGCTCCCTGGGGCTGTGAGATACAGGAAGCTGGACTAGATGGGCCTATGGCCTGATCCAGTGGGGCTGTTCTTATGTTCTTATATCCCTGCTTTCACACTGGGATTGAGAAGCTTCCTTTCTCTTTGGTTGAGTGGGGCCCAGTCCTGTCCAGCTTTCCAAAACTGAGGCAGCTGCAATCGGTAAGAGAACAAATGTTCCCTTATCTTGAAGAGGCCTCTGTGACTGCCCCCCCCCACCACTGTGGAATGCCATCGGATGTGGTGACAGCATCTGGATTAGATGCCCTTGAAAGGGGATTGGACAGATTTCTGGAAGAAAGTCCACCAGTGGTTACAAGCCGAGAAGGGTGTGTGCAACCTCCTGGTTTTACAAGTGGGCTGCCTCAGTGTGCCGGATGCAGGGGAGGGCACCAGGATGCAGGTCTCTTGTTGAGGCATCTGGTGGGCCACTGCGAGATACAGGAAGCTGGTGGGCCCTGGGCCTGATCCTGCAGGGCTCCTCTTATGTTCTTGTGTCTTTGCCCCCCCCCAATGAAAAGACCCCCTTCCAAGGGACCTGAGTGCTGCACTGCCTCCCGGTTGGGACTTTGATCACTTTCTGCACTTCGGCAGAACCCCAGCAGCAGGGTGGGGGCTCTCCAGTGTTCTTCGCAGGTATGTCCTGGGTATGCGTCACACACCTGTCACAGGTATGGCTATGTGCCTCTGAGGCGCAAGTCATGGGTGTGCCTTCTCTGCAGGAGCTCCAGGGACTCCCCCGAAGCCTTGCTTACGGATCTGGAGAAGGTGGGCAGAGGGACCATGGCCAGACTTCAAGGGATGAGCAGGCGCCCCCCACCCTCAGGAGGGCGCCCCCCCAGTTGTGGGTAGGAAGTCTCCATTCTGGAGAAGAGGGGAACGGGTCACACTAGGGATAGCCTCGGGGAAGGGGGGAGGGTGCGCCCCCTCAGGCTCGCCCATGCCCCGTGGCCTGCTCTGCAAGGGCAGCTGTTCTGGGGGGAGGGTCCGTGGGCGGGGCGGGGGGAGGACATGGCTCCTCCGGCCAGGGCGCGCCCCGCCCTCCGGCTGCCCAGGGAGGGAAGAGGGGCCCGCGCGCGTCTCCCAGACCCGCTCACGCTTCCTGGCGGCGGCGAAGGGCTCCCCGATCGCGTAGTTGTGCCGGCAGAACCTGTCCAGCTCGGCCCGCTTCCTCTCCAGCACCTCCGTCCGGCTGTTCCAGTCGCGGGCTATGGGCTCGCCCAGCGCGGTGACGGCCTGGAAGGTCCCTCGGCGGCTGTCGAAGCGCACGAGCTCCTGCCGGCCCCAGAAGAGCCTGTGCAGGAGGTAGGCGCCCGCGCCCGCCCCGCCGTCGGGGAAGCGGCACTCCTCCTTCAGCTGGTGCACGAAGTGCTCTGCGGGGGAGGGGCGGAGGCGGGCGGCGTCAGGGTCCAGTCCGGAGGCGCCCGCGCAGTGAAGGCTCTGCGGGCGCGGGAGGGCAGCGCAGAGCGGGTGCAGCATCCCGCACAGCCTCCGCCCGCCGCCCTCCAGGTGGACCCAACTGCACAGGCCCCAGCCAGGATTCCAGGGGGGGCAGAGGGGAGGCAGTGATGTCGGGTGTCGACATCCTCTTAAAAAGGGAGTGGTATCTAAGGCAAAGATAGATCAACTCCATCTTGGCAGAAGCACACGTCTGCCAAGGACACTGCTATGCCAGGTGCCAAGGCTCACTTACGTTATTCTTCTCCGCTTTCAAAGGAAAAGACACATGTAGGTACAATAGTCTTTGCCTTAAAGTGTAACCAACAGATATGGGGACATGGTAGGTATTAGAAGTAAGTCTTAAAGAACCAAAATGCTTGGTTTTAGAAAAGCCTTCAGAAAACAGACAAAAAGAAGTCACATCCTTATCAGCTGGCCAGGTTTCTTGACAAACTAGTATGGTGTCTGGCTAGCCAGCCGCAGACACCTGCAGGAGACGAATGTAGAGAAAAGAATACATTTAATTAGATGAACAAGAACATCCTTGAGAATCAGTCTTTGTTTGAATTGCAACTGAAATGGAGAAATGGATGTTTAGAGGGGGTTGTGCAGGGTTGCTTCAAGCAGTTTGCCTGGCATGTAATGTCTGAGTAACTTGTCTGAAGGTAAATGGGAGAAGGATTTCTTAAAAAGAAAATGTGATGCCATGAAAGTTTGGCTTGTTATATGTCCTGGAGGGTGCAAGGGATGCATGGCCCCCTCCCTGGATCCACCTCTGGAATAAATGCATCTCAGTATACAATGTAAAATTGAAGCAGACAGCATTTACCGTAGATGCTTGCCTATGAGTTGAAAAATTTCTGCCTGAAGACCTGTGTCAACTTATACCCGAGTCAATAAGTGAGTGAAGCTGGAGGTTCTGGGAAGCTTATGGGGAACTTAGCAGCTGTCTAGTGAAGTGGGGAGGTGGAACTGGACTGAGAAGCAGGACGCAGGAGGAGAATGTTTCCTAGTAATTGCAGTGTTCAGCTTCTTCTCCAAACAGGAAGAAAAGTGAAGGTACTTATGGGAATTGTGGTCGGTGTGAGGGCTGCTGCTGTGGAAGTGCGGCACTTACTCCTCACAAAGCCAGCAACTCCCACAAGTCCCTTCATCTCCCTCCCAGTCTGGAGAAGAAGGTAAAATGCCTCCTTTTTTTCCTCTTTGCTGCTGCCTCAGAACATTCCTGGCAAGTCATTTGCAAAGGATGTCCCACACCTCCAAGTTTAGGGGTCTGGTTTTTAAAACCCCAGGATGTGATCCTCATTTCCATCTGAAACAAAGTCCCAGGCTGCAATTCAGGCACCATTACTTAAGAATAACACCCTTGAACAGCAATGGGTCTGCTTCTGAGTAAATTGGGTTGCAACTCTATGTAGCTGCACTTGCCCACAGTCATTCTTTGTCACTTGTCTCTCTGCTGTGAATTGGATTGCACACTCCCAGTCACGTGTTTTGTTGTACATGTAGAGCCTCTGGCTTATCACACCCGGCACCTTCAAGAAGGATTTGACTCGGGGTTGTCCTGGTATGTTGTTTACAGTGCACTTACTCTGATGGGGTTTACAAAAAGATTGTGAAGACTAGAATTTTAAAAGTGAAGGGATAAAATGTATCTTAGGATCTTTTAGTCTATTTTGAATAAATTAGAGGCTGTACAGTTCTTAAGTAACAATGACTGGTAGGTTATTTTCCAGGATCTGGACTCAGGTACAATTAAACTACAGTCAGACACCCCCCTAAGTTTAACTCCCGACTTATCCAAGAGCCATAGAAAATCCCATGATTTCAGGTTCAAACCCTGTCCTCCACTTATCTGTGAGATCAACTTATGGGCAGGTGTCTGTGATGCTTTTATTGAAAGCCTTTCAATTGCTAATGCCGCATCCCTCCCTGGCCCTCAGAATTCCTTTTCCCTACCAACTTTTTTTCAAGAATGTGAGGGTGGGCAAACTGCTGGACAATGCCCACCCTGGCCCCTGTCTAGCTGCTGCCCTGTATCTCCTTGGGGAGAAGGAAGAGCTGCTCAGGGAATCCAGAGATTTCTGTGGCACTGAGATACTAGAAATGGCCTATCCCACTTCTCAGTGACAGAAAAGTCCTCCCAACAGAGCCTCTGAGAGGAATTTTATCAGGGGGGACAAAGTTTCTTTTGGGCTCCTTTGCAAAGGGGGAGGGGTGAAACAGAGCGGGGGAGGGTGGTGATGGGCAAGCAGAATGGGGGCAGGGAGGGATGAAACAGGGTGGGAGGAGGGTAGAGACAGCTGGAAAAGTCTTTGGAGCCCAGGTCTACCCACCCATGTGGCACAATAGCTAGGTACAGTAATACAAAAACCAAATGCACTCCTACGTCTCTTTAAAATCTTTTAAATATAGAAAATCATGCAGAAAATGAGCATCATCATATTCAGGCTCCCACTAGAATGGAAAATGTCCTGTGTGGACCAAAACTGGCTTCTGCAGCAACTACAACCTCACTGCTGTGTCCTTGAGCTCCTATACACTCCATGGTAAGCAGATCCACAAACCAGAGCTACCGTAGCAGGCTAGTTTCCTCCCTGATTTGACATTGTGTTAAGGAGTGTCATGTATGCATTCCTTAGCCCAGCATATATGGCTTGCCAGTAGCTGCAGTAACATGCTTGTGGTAGTGTCCCCAGCATCCTGTGTGGGCAAGAAGTCTAAGGAAAATGTCATAAGAACATAAGAAGAGCCCAGCTGGATCAGGCTAAAGGCCCATCTAGTACAGCTTCCTGTATCTCACAGCGGCCCACCAAATGCCCCAGGGAGCACACAAGACATGACCTGCATCCTGGTGCCCTCCCCTGCATCTGGCAGGCAGCCTGCCTCAAAAACCAAGAGCTTGCACAGACCCACTATGACTTGTAACCTGTAATGAACTTCTCCTGCAGAAATTTGTCCAATCCCCTCTTAAAGGCATCCAGGCAAGATGCCATCACTACTTCTTGTAGCAAAGAGTTCCACAAACCAACCACACGCTAGGTAAAGAAATATTTCCTTTTGTATGTCCTAACATTCAATTTTAGTGGATGTCCCCTGGTTCTAGTGTTATGGGAGAGGGAAAAGAGCACCTCTCTATCCACTCTATCCATCCCCTGCAATCCCTCAACAGTGCTACTCCAGTCTGCACCAGCTATTTTGCCAGCACAGAGTTGAGAGGCCCTGCGTCAGGCTGCCCAGCCCAACATGGGTTGCTGGATCTGGCAGAGCCTGGAGCTCTGGCTGTGGAATCACCTGCAGATGCTGGTGGCGGCTTAACTACCAAAGTGGCGTTTGATAATGCCTAAAGAAGCCTAGGAAAAGGAGGAGGCTGTGGGGGGGATGGCATGGAGGCGCAGGAGGATTGTGCCAGGCTTGAAGCCAGGGAGCTTCTAATGGTGTCGACTCCTCCCCCCTTATCGACTTTATTCCCAATTTGGGGGCTTCTGAGCTATGGCTGCCCTTATTTGGGTGACGTAAAGAGAGGAAAGGGGCAGAGTGGTTTAAAAAGATCTTCTCTGCGCCACTGCTGCCAGATCCCTGCCTCCCACCTCCTCCCTGCCCCCAGACCCCCTACCTAAAATTCCTTCATTCCTCTCTTTCTCTCCCCCCCCCCACTGCCCACCCAGCACTGGCAGACTATGCTATTGCCACTGGTGAGTGTATACAGCTGCCAGTGACTGCAGTGGCAGCCTCATTGCGCCTGCTGGCGGTATCAGTGAGTGGAACAATGTGGCATGATGTGTGCCAGGATACAGTCACTTTCACCTGCATCCTGGCACTTCCACTAGTGGAATGCCAGGAGAGGGCTGTAGGGCATGTGGCCCTTCCTCCTTGGAAACAAGTGCAGCTGGTGCATTAGCTGAAAGTGGGCAGTGGAGCTCCTGGACATCACCACCACCCGCCAGTCCAAAAACAGACCCCAGCCTGTGAGCCTAGATTCTCAAGGGGAGTCCTGCTGAAACCCTATGTGGGAAGGTTGTGGCTCTCTGAAATGCACCAGAAGCTCATTGGTCATTACCCCCCTTGGAGGTCTCGGCCGGCTAAAGGGGGAAGAGAAAGAACTGGCCATCTGACCCTTCCAATCAATATTTTTAAAAGCATGAATTCAACAGGGATGGTGCAAGAAGAGAGAACAATTAGCACTCCCCTAGGCAAAATGATGACATTGAACTGATTATTATAATGTTGGTTGGAGCAGCTGACAAGCTGAGCTGAGTTATTCCACCTGCTCTTTGGTGTCAGTGAAGAGGAACTGCTTGTCAGCCAGCTTGGGAGGCAAATGGGGGCCAGAAGTGATAACAGGCCGTGAAAGATCCATCTGAAATGTTGTGCGGTTCTTGAAAGAGAGAAACTTTCTGTTACTGTGAAAATCCCCCCCATCTAGGTTTAGAGATAGCCTGCCAATGTGAGCCGCCTTGAATAAAGTCAGAGGAGTAATCCAGTGAACCAGAAAAGCGGTATATAAATACCAGTATTATTATTATTAAACATGATTATTACGAGAGTCAAGATTATGTAGCGCTCAGGAGTCTGCGCGCATCTCAGTGCCCCTTCTAGTCCAGGGGTCCTCAGCTCATTGTTCTGGTTTGGCTGTGGAGCCCCAGAAGAATTACAAGTGCAGCTGAAAATGGAACTGCACAAGGAAAACACAGACAGCAGCTGGAAGGGGAAACAAATTCTGGAGTTTAAACTGGACTTTCCTCCATAATTCTGGCCCTGATCTTGCAGGGGGGGGGGGGAACAGCTCCAACAGACCACCAATTGATCCACTCTCAGCCTATAGCTCTTCCTTGACCAGTGCAGAAGACTGTCTTGTTAATGAACAGATAGACCCAGCCTGAACTGAACTGGGGGAGAGAGAAGAAGAGGAGCTGGACTACATCCTCCAGGCCCTCCCCTTGGACACTCTCATCATACCAGATGAGGGAGAGCCTGAACCATCCTTCCCTCTCTCCCGCAGAGGGGGGAGACAAAGCCCTGGCTTGATGATTGTGAAGCTGGAAATGGGGGGTGGCACTTCCTCTTCAGTATATGAAGCCAACAGCTGCCAGGCAGGGCCTGGGGGGGGGGGTAAAGGGGGTAATTTGTACCCAGGCCCAGAGTCAGAAAGGGGGCCCAGGAGCCAAAGGAGGGGCCTAGAAAGTTCCTTGGCCCTGACATGTTCCTATCTCACCTGAACACACTGCCAGCGCATAATGCTGGGGCGCAACCATGTGCATGCAGTTCTAACTGCTGCTGAAAGCCATAAACACCAGGCCAGGAAAGCGTCCATGACCCTCCTTAACACAGTGTCAAATCTGGGAGGAAACTGGCCTGCTGCAGGAGCTCTTTGGCTTGTGGATCCATCACCATGGAGTGTAGAGGAACTCCGGGCCCAGCTGTGGGGCTGCAGCTGCTGCAGAAGTTCATTTTGGTCCATTCTAGTGTGAGCCTAAATACGATGATGCTCATTTTCTGCAATCGATTTTCTTTATTTCAAAACTTTTAGAGAGACTCAGGAGTGTGTTTTCCATATTACTTTCTCTAGCTGCCAATGCCTCACGGTCAGGCAGACCTGGGCTCTGCATCAAGAAGCCTGGTAGACCTGAGCTCCAAAGACTGCTCTGTGGCTGTCAGCACCCTCTCCTGCCCTGTTCTGACCCCCCTCCCCATTCTGCCTGCCCCACTACCCCCTTCCCCTTTGAGAAGGGGTCCAGAAGAAACTTTGTCCCCCTGCTAAAATTCCACTCATAGGCCCGACTGCCGGGGGAGGGCAGCAGGGCTGGTCTGCAGCAGCAAGAACAGCCAAGAGTTTGGTGGCACCTGCTGGCACTGCCCACTGCAGGGCATTGGTTCCTTAGTGAAGGGGCCTTCAGTCCAGGAAAGCTGGTGCCAGAATCAGCCACAGGTTTCAGGTGCCACAAAACTCTCGGGACTTTGAAGGGGAGACTTTGGACTCTCCCCGCCTCTCGTGATGGAGCTGTTGACTGCTGCATGTTTGAAGGGGGGGGGTGCCTCCCTCTCTGCTCTGCCACCCCCAGAAGAAAGAGCCTTCTGTGCCCCCCCCCGATATTTGCTCACCTGGAGGCTCCACGCTCTGCACCTCAGTGGAAAATACTCCCACCACCATCACCACCAGCAGGGCCTTGATGCCTGAAGCAGACCTCATCTTTCCTCAGCAGGGAGAGACACCCTCTGGCCACTGGGCCCCCCACAACTCCAGACTGGGACTTTCTCAGCCCAGCCGTGGGCATCAACTCCTGCCAGGGTCCCCTCCCCAAGCAGTGCCAGGCGTGGAGCCAATCAGCCTGGCAGCTGAGGCAGCGTCATCAGTCGCTGGGCAGGAATGTTGAGGAAACCGCTGGCTCAGGCTGATGTGTCCCAGCAAGGAACAGGCAGAGAGAAGCTGGTGGGGGGCTGGTGATGGGGCAGCCCAGGGGAGACGGGGGAGCTCTGGGCCAGGCAGCAGCGACCTGCAGAGGGGACTCTTGCTGCCCCCCCGCCCCCCAACAGAAAGGCTCAGCTGATCTTCCTGCCCAGAGATGGAGCAGAGAGTGACCTTCTGCACCCACAGCCACAGAGGCGTGTGCCCTTCACACATGTGCCACCCTGAGGCCTGCAGCCCACACCCTCTGGCTGCTCCAGGCACAACCTGTGGCCCATCACCAGTGTGTCTGTCCCCGTCTTCTTCCTCCTCCTGAGGACCAGGTGACCAGATGCAGAGGAGGACAGAGCGCCTGCGCCCTTAGCCAGTTTAGAGGAGGGCACTCTGGCAGGTGCAGCTCAGCATGGAAGGGTTCAAACAGCCACGCCAGCCGAAGTCCCCTGCTCCACGCACTGCTTCAAGGTGCAGCGCTCGGTCCTGCAGGGGATCGGTGCCCTGTCCTCCTGCGTCACTTCAGACAAGTCTCGCTGTCCTGAACGGAGATGGTGTCAGGCGAGGGCCCTGCGGAACTGGGGCCTGTCCCACCAGTGGGTGTCCTACAATGGCCCTTGGCTCCCCCTCCCAGGGGAGTCTCCCTTGCGTGTTCCTGGACCGCAGGAGGAGAGTGTCACCCAGCAGTTGGAGGGCCCCCTGCACCCCTCAGCCCTCGGGCCAGCCGCGCCCCAGAGCTGCCTCTCGCTCTGATCCAGGACCCTCACCCAACCGAGCCCGCTTCCCTGCAGATCTCACGGCTCCTCTCTGCATGCCCCGGAATGGGAGCTGTGGACCTCCAGCCAGGAGTGGGGCACATTCTTACCACGGGCACAGGCCTTCCATGATTTGTAACTCATGATGAACTTTTCCTCCAGAAATTTGTCCAATCTCCTCTTAAAGGCAACCAGGCAAGATGCCACCACCACATCCTGTGGCAAGGAGTTCCACAGACTGACCACATGCTGGGTGAAGAAATCTTTTCTTTTGTCTGTCCTAACTCTCCCAGCACTGAACTTTAGTGGATGTCCCCTGGTTCTGCTGTTCTGTGAGAGGGAAAAGACAGAGGGTGAAAAGAGAGAGAGACATGATTGAGACATACAAAATTATGCAGGGGATGGACAGAGTGGATAGGGAGATGCTCTTTACACTCTCACATAACACCAGAACCAGGGGACATCCACTAAAATTGAGTGTTGGGCGGGTTAGGACAGACACTAACCCCCTTTGCCCAGAGGGAAAACGCCTCTGCCCCGGAGTCTCCGGCCTCCATCTCCGGCTGCGGCTGCTGCCGGGGAGGCTCCACCCGGCGACAGGCGGGTCAGCGCGGAGCCCTCTTCCCATTGGCCGAGAGGCGTCGCGGCTCCCCAGCCCGGCGGGGCAAGTTCGGGCGGCAGCCCCGCGCTCGGCACTCGCGGAGCCCGCCTGGCCGGACGCGCCTCTCTCGCCTGCACAGGATGGGGGTCCCGGCGGGAATCCTGTCGCTGCCCCTCGGCCTCCTGGCGCTGCTCGCCCTGCCCGGCGCCGCCCCCGTCGCAGGTGAGGGCCGAGGGTTCGGGGGCAGCCGGAAGGGGGGGCTTGGCGCCGGGGGTCCTTCCTCAGATCGCCCCCGCACAGGCAGGACCCACCGCAGGCTGGGGGAGCGCAGCGCAGTCCTCCCCGCGAGCAGTGCTGAGCATGGCAGTCAGGCAGCAAGCCCCCCCCCCCCGCCGAAGGTTCTTCCCTCCGCGCCTGCTGCGCCGCGTCCCGGGGGGGGGGGCTTCGATGTTCGCGGGGGCGTCTCCGGATCCTCCTGGGAGGGGCGGCAAGGCAGGCAGCGACCTTCGGATCCTCAAAGGGGGGAGACCAGGAGAGGTGGGGAGGGGGTGGCGGCGTTGAATGCAGACCTGCCTGGCGGGCGCAGCTCCGAGGTGAGGGAGGGGAGGGGATGTGCTGGTGGTGACGCCCCTTCCACAGAGGGGGTGGGGAAGGAGAGAGCAGGAAGGGGCCTGGTTGGGACCCGCCCTGGACATTGGGGGGGTGTGTGTGCCAGAAGCAGCTTGACTAGCGCTAGGAGTGCCGCAGGCAGACTCTCTGCTCCTCTGATCTGGAACAGGCCCCCCGCCCAGCTCAGCCTTGGGGTCGTCATCAGGGCTGTTCTTGGAAGAGGTGGGGGGAGGGTACTTGGAGCACAGGTCCACTGGCCCCTCTGCTGGCGCCCCTTCCTGGCGGGTGCTGGAGAGGGCGGGTGTCCCTGCCTCTGCTCACTTTCTCCCCCCCCCAATCAGTGGAGGACTCTTTCGTGGAGCTGGACTTCTTCCAGGAGAGCTTCCCCTCGCAGAAGCAGTCCGGGGAGTTCCTGGAGCAGCACAACCAGGAGGAGGTCTTCCACGTGGACTGGGCCGGGAAGGAGACCGTCTGGAGGCTGCCCGACTTCACCAGCTTCGCCAGCTTCGATGCGCAAGGAGCCCTGGGCAACCTGGCCGTCCTCAAGAACAACCTGGAGATCATGATGAAGCGCAGCAACCGGTCCCAGTCTCAGAAAGGTACAGAGGGGCTGGGCCGTCCTCCCCCCACTCGGGGGTGCTGGTCACATCCCAGGCCGCCTACACCAGGGAGCCCTGCGCGAAATGGGGAGAGTCAGAGAGAAAGGAAAGAGCGAAGCTGGAGAGGTTTGGAGGAGAGGAAAGCAGAACAGTGGAGGGAAAGTCCCAGGAACCTCCAGTGTGGAACAAACCACATTGAAATAGCTCTGTTCTGCCAGAAGTTATAGTCAAAACACCAGCAGGGGGGCGGGCGATGGACACAAACCCTGGCGACTCCACTGCCACTCTGCGTACGCTCAGAGGCATGGTTTGTTTCTTCAGAAGCAGCAGCCCAAGGGAAAGATGGTAGTGCTGCAGAGAGTTAGTGCTGCAAATGCATCCACACCCCACCTCCTTCTATGGGATCAAGACTCTGGTTCCCCCCCCCCAGCTCAGCTTGGCTGCTTCTCCTGGGAACAGCAGGAGGGAGTTCCGCACAGAGGCTCCAAGGCCTGGGGTGGGGGGTGGAGACTCTGATCAAGGGCTGGCAGGGTGGGGAAGGAAGGAGTCTTCAGGCAGAGATCAGCACTGACCTTGTTCCTTTCGCAGTTGCTCCTTCGGTAACAATGTACCTCAAAAACCCTGTGGAACTGGGAGACCCCAACGTGCTCATCTGCTTCGTGGACCAGTTCTTTCCCCCAGTGCTGAACATCACGTGGCTGAAGAACGGGGAGGTGGTTTCCCAGGGTGTGCAAGAGACCGACTTCTACCCCAAAGCGGACAGCACCTTCCGCAAGTTCTCCTACCTGCGCTTCATTCCCAAGGCCGGAGACTTCTACGCCTGCAAAGTGGACCACTGGGGCCTGACCGAGAGCCTGAGCAAAGTCTGGTGTAAGCAGGACGGGGTTGATTCTGTGCTTTGAAAACACAGCAAGTCAGGTTCTTGGCTAAGGAAAGCAAAGCTGTCAGGAGCTGAGCAAGGTGTGCGAATGAAGCCCAGTTGCTTGTGGCAGGATTGATTCTGCCTTTGCCAGCCCAAGGAAGGAAGAAGAGGAGCCACACTCAAGTCCTGCTCAGTCCCCTTCAGGGGTGTGGTGGGACATTTTATGTGCAGGGGCTTGCTGCAACCATGCCCCGTGCAGACTCCAACAAGGCCCAAAAGTCAACTTTCAACTTGGTCCTTGGACTGTTCCTTTCTCCCATCACTTAGTACCAACTTCCTAGCACTGGCATAGCTGTGCCAGTGGGGCATGTGCTGCATCCTGCAGTTGGGGGGCAGTCACGGAGGCCTCCTCAAGGTATGGCAGTGTTTGTTCCCTTATCTCAAAGTTGCATTGCTCTTATGTCAGTGCTGGAAAGTTGGCTAGGATTGCGGCCTGAGGGCCCAATCCTATCCAATGTTGCAGTGCCAGTGCAGCAGTGCCAGAGGGACGTGCACTGCATCCTGTGGTGGAGGGGCAGTCATAGAGACCTCCTCAAGCTAAGGGAACATTTGTTCCCTTACCTCGGGGCTGCATGACGGCAGCACAGATGCTGGAAAGTTGGATAGGATTGGGCCCTTAGTCCTACTTTGAAATGTGTTTTGTTTAGAGATCTGGCTCATATCATCCTAGCCTCTTGGAGCAGCTGCATTTACACTGAAAGATGGGGTTTAAAATATCCCAAATAAATAGGAGTGCTAGCCGATGCAGGTTCCCTCTGAAGTATAACCCACAGTTTTCAGAAGGACTTCATCCCAAATTAATCTGCTCAGGGTTGTAGCTTTACAGAGGCTAAAAGAGCTTCATACTGTCTCTCAGGATGCCGTTGAGGAAGATGATGGCCTAGACCAGGGTGGCAAACCTATGGAACACGCACCCAATGTGGCACCTGAAAAATTTTGTTGATGCGCAACCATGCAATGGTGCCCCTTGACTCTTTAAACTCAGCTCATAAATTAATAAATATTATCGATACTGCCAAATGAAGCAGTAAATCGATTGCCTAAACAGACTTTTTAAAAAATACATTCAGGCATTTTGTTCTCTTTCTCCATAAAAAAATTTGGAAACTACAATTATATTAATAAATGATCAGCTGCTCAAAAGGTTCCTGGGCACATGACATTTTTTTTAGAAGTTTATCACCAGTCCTGGCCAAGACCCTCCCAGGCACTTTCCTCAGTTTGCCTCCTGATGAACTTGAGGCTTCTTTTCAGCTAAGATCCTTTTGAAGAGATTCAGAGGAAACTCCTGAGCCCTCCGTCTAATGACATCACCGCTCCTGCTGCGGGAGAAGCCCTGAGCTCCAGCCCCCCCCCCAACTGCACTCCTGGTCCACTGTTGCTGGCTTCACCTTCATCTTTGCAGCCCTCAAGAACCAGCAACTTGTCTTTTCCTTCTGTTTTTCTGAAAAAGAAGGAAAGTCGGAGTACAGAAGTCTGTGCCCAGAACAGCCTTTCTGCAGTGACTGCATAAGAACAGCCCCACAGTCAGTTCTTCACTGGGTAGCAGCCAAGTGTTGCTTATGGGGCCCCTGATGGGGTTGCAAGGAGAGCCCCAAGGAGAAGTGTGTGGGGCAGGGATCTCTGGTCCCCTGGTGCAGAAAGTAAGGCTGGGGTAGGAGACTGGCAAGACTCCTCGGTTCCTCACCCACAGCCCAAGCTGACCCTTCCCTGTCTGTTCTCTGCCCCCCCCCCAGACTCCAAGGAGCCCACTCCCATTCCGGAGACACTGGAGAACGTGATCTGCGCCCTGGGCCTGGCGCTGGGCATCTTGGGCATCATTGCTGGCACCATCCTGTGCTTCAAGGCCAGGCAGGGGGATGAGGACGGCCGTCGCTGGGGTGCCAGGTGAGTCACTCTCGGGGCTGATGTGCACAGGGGGTGTGTGGGTTCTGGTGCAGTGCAGAGGGATGTGGTCCTGCTTTAGGGTGCTCAGATCTCCATGCAGCTCTCTCAGTCCTTTGCGTTCCCTTCAGGCCCCAGACTGGAGCTTGCTGAGGGCCACTTCACCTGCTCCCCCCCCCAGGAGCAGCAGACACAGTTTTCTACCCCAGGGTGCTGTGGCAGATCCTGGTTGGCCCCCATTTGTCAGAGCCCAGGAAGACCCCCAGCTCCTGGATCAGGCCCAGGACCCATCTAGCCCCAACATCCAGTTTCCCACACCGACCCCCCAGCTGCCCCAAAAGAAAGCCCCTGAGGGGGGCAGGAAGGCAGCAGCTCCTCCCCCACCCTGTAGCACTTCTCAGAACTTGCATTCAGAAGCAGGCTGAAGACCCGTTTACAGCAGTCCCGCTTCAGTCCCTTGACAGGCACAACAATTTGTTCACACTTTCAGTGTGGCAGCAGCTGGGGGGGCCCTGTGTGCCAATGGGGGAGAGGGGAGAGCTGTGGGAAGAAGGGCAGGGGCCAGAAATCTCCTCCCAAAGAGCAGGTCAGTGGCAGGGCCTTTGTGAGTGCAGCCCCCCAAGTGCTGAGTATGATGTAATAATGAAAGTTGCTTAGATCTGCCTGGCAGTGGCAGAAGGCATCTCACCTGGACAAGGGCAGAATTGGGGCAGGCACCCCCTGCAGCCCTCCTGGGGGGGCTGGTTGGGATTCGATTCCATTACAGTTCATCTGGAGGGAGGGAGGGAGGGAGAAAGATGTGTGTGTGGGGGGGGGGGTTCATGTCTTTTGGAGGAAGCCCAGACTTTTGCTTCCAGGATGACTGACAGCAGAGAGGAACCTCTTTCCCCCCAAGCATGAATTTTCCTTCAGAGAAGTTAGATTTGAAGGGAATGTTTTGTATGGAGGCAGGGAAGGGCCGAGCTGCAGAAGTCATCTGTCTTGTGGTCCAAGAGGAGGAGGAGGAAGGTGCCTCCCCCTTAATAGCATCTCTCCTTCCTTCCTTTGCAGATAACCCTGAGCAGCAGCAGACAGACTCCTCCTCTCCCCAGCGCCAGTTGAGCCTCTTGCTTGTGTCTCTTGCTAAGGCTTTGCTGCTGTGACCAGCCTGAAGGACCCGGTACTTGCTCCTGACTGACCTCTTGGGCTCCCATCACAGCCCCCAGGCGGCTACAGAAAAAGCTGGGGGGTCTGATGTGACTGAGCTGGCCTGGGAACAACTCAGCCCAGCACCAACCACAGGGCTTGCAAAATCTGCCCTTCCACACAAAGGCTTCCTTTCTGCAGTTCACAGGGGGAGGACCTTTGAGGGGCAGCCACGTCCACCCCCCTTCTTGTGGACTTCTCACCAGGCCCCACTCACACAGTTTTCCAAGTCTCACCTCACAGGCACAAGAGCTGGAAACTTGGATTTTCTTTGAACAGAAGGTGACGTTCTTAGCGCGCTGAATTCTGCCCCTAATATCAGGCACAGAATGAGTTGCAGAAAACTCTCAGGCCTGTCCTGCAGATGGCATGAATTCCCCACGCTTTCAGAGGCAGCAGAACTTGGACCAGACCCCCTGACCGTGTGCTGAAGGGCTCAGATGGAGTCCTGGGCAGATCTGGACTCCTGCTCCCAGTTCCTGCTTCTGTATCAGTTTGCCAGAGCTCCTTTGTTTCCAAAAGACATGAATAAAACTTGATTTTGGAGACAAGTTTTCATTTGTTTTGTTTGTGCTTTTCCTGTCTTTCTTCTTTATTTTTTATTTTTATTTAATTTACAAACAACTACAACACAGAGATAGTCACAATTACGCACCCCCACTAGCTTTGGGATATCACTTATTAGTAAATAATTCATATTTCCTTTTCTTTCTTTTACTCCTATCATCCATCCAAATTCACATATTCCCTTTCCCTCCAATAAAATAATGAATTTGTTTTGGGGTATTTCCCTTTTCCTTTTTCAAAAAGATATCTAACAAATACATTTTAAATATCCTTAAAATAATTTATTTTCGTTAATTTATCCTTGGCTGCGATATCCCCTATTTCCCCATACAATCCGCCCACCTAAACTTAAACATAACTTTCCAATTTTTTGCTATCATCATTCTTGTTGCTGCCACCACAATTATTACCAATTCTTTTCCCCCCCAATTCTAACATGTTTCTCCAAATCTATTTAATAATGTAATTCTAGGATTTGCTTTCACGTCCTGTCCAACAACTTCACTCCTTTCCTTAAACACCTCGGTCCATATTTCCTTCACATCTTTACATCCCCACCACATATGCAGATAAGCACCTACATCTTGTTTACCTCTCCAACATTCAGCTGAAATAACTGGGTTGATTACATTTTATTTAACAGGAGTTACTTTAAAATAGTTTTCTTCTAATAAGACCTCATTTTTCCAGTTCTTTTATTCCATATATTTTCCCATTCTTCAGTATTTATTTCCTCTTCAAAATCCTTCTGCCAAACTTCTTTAAGACTTTGGGTGCAATCCTAACCAACTGTCCAGCACTGGCATAGCTATTGCCAGTGGGGCATGTGCTGCAGTTGGGGGGCAGTCACGGAGACCTTCTCAAGGTAAGTCAATGTTCCTTCCCTTACCTCGAAATTGCAATACCCTTACCTCAGTGCTGAAAAATTAGTTAGGATTGCGCCCTTTGATGTTGTTCCTTCTTTTCTGCTAAAATCTTATATATCTTACTAAACCTACCTTTAAATCCTGCTTTATTATCTTCCTTCTCTTTCTGAACCATTATTTCTTCAAATTCAGTTTTCTACCATTTCCAACTTCTTTTTCTATTTCTTTTATCCAACTTTCCAGTTGCAAACTATGAAATCAAGAAATTCTTTCTGTGTGCAAATTCTCCCTTATTTTTTCACGGGCATTCAGATTCATAATCCAGTCCTTTAGGGCCCAATCCTGTCCAACTTTCCAGCTCCGGCGGGCCACAATGCAGCCCCAAATGTTCCCATACCTTGAGAAGACCCCAATGACCGCCCCTCCACCACAGGATGCAGTGCACACCCCACTGGAAGATTGGATAGGATCGGGCCCTTTATCTACTAATCTTTCTTTTCAAAATTCCCCTTGACTCTTTGTAAAGATTACCTGGAAATTTTTCCGAATTCCGTGACTTGATTGGCGGGGCTCTTTCTGCTCTTCACCTTTTCCTGCACTGCTTCCACACTTGCATCACATTTCTCAATAAGGGATTTTTTTGAAATTTTGAATACTCTTCCTAATCTCTGCCTTAAAAAGGAAATTTTCGATTGGTCCTTATATCCAAGCAAATCAGGGCGCGCAGCTTCGCTGGCACTGTGGGCTGTCATGGGCAGGGGACTTTTGTCCCCTTCTCCTGGGTCGGGGAAGTAACCCGCAATGGGGCTACTCAGTTCGCCACCACCCGAAAGGTCAGGGTTTCCGCAGGGCGCCGAGCCGCGCCTTTGGGCTCAGGGGCTGCAGGGACTCCGAGAGCGCAGCCTCTGCCCCGCGCACTCTCCAGTCCGCAGCAGCGGGAGGCGAAGTGGCGGGGAGTCTCCTGCTGGGGCTCCGTCACCCGGCAACAGCCTGCGCAGCGCCGGGCACCGAGGCCATTGGCTGCTCCGCCCTCCGGGACGCGCCCGCTGCGGGGCGCAGCTCGGGAACCCCTCCGGGCCGGGCCAGTCGCTGCCTCCCGCCCTGGCATGGCCCCGGGCACGGCGGCGGGGCGAAGGGGCTTCCCTGGGCGCCCGTGGCTGGCGCTGCTGCTGCTCGCCCTGCGGGCTCTGGCGGAGCCTGGGCCAGGTAAGGGGGGCTCCCGGGGACCCTCCGCAGTGCGGGGGGGGGGGTTTGAAGAGAGCAAGTAAAGGGATGCAGCGCTCTCCACGTCATGTCTTGCTTCGTTTCTGTTTGGCGGGGGGTCTCCCAAAATGTGCCCCCTTTTCAGAAACACGCGATCCCCGCGCAGTCAGACCCTCCGCCATCTCTAGCCCGCCCTTCCTGGCGGCAGCCGTCCCGCTCCGCTCCTTTGTGTCTCTTCGGGGCAGGGACCGCACTTCTCACCTGCGCAACTGCTGCGGAGGAGGGGAGTCTGCCTGCCTGCAGCCTTGTGCAGTGCTGGTGCTCAGTCCGGTGGGGGTTCGAGACCCCACGCCCCTCCTATCGGCAGCGTCAGTGTCGCTCGCAAAACGACCAGGCTGGGGGGCTTGGTCTTCATTTCCCCCTGTAGTGACAGGCCTGAAGATCCCCGAAGGTCATCTAGTCCAGCCCCCTCCTCAATGCGGGCGAGACGCGGCTGGGAAACGGGACCTGCCACTCGCTTCCCGGATGTCCTCTGCGGTGCGGGCATCCGGAGGGAGCGAGGGCCCAGAGGGCAGGAACTGGGGGTCGCTGCTCCCCAGCGCTGCGGACACGGGAGTCCTCATTTCCTTGCGGTGTTGAAGGAGGGGAGCCAGGAGTGGGGGGGCAGAGTCTGGCGCAGCCCCAGTCGGGGAGGGGCAGCCAGAGAAGAGGGCGCGCTCCCGGCGGCGGGGCCCTCTGCACATGCTCTCCCGCGCCCTCTCCGCAGGCGAGGACGTGCTCTCGCAGGTGTCCTTCGTGCAGCGGACGCTGAGCTCCGCGCAGGGGCCCGGCGAGTTCCTGTTCGCCTTCGACGGCGACGAGATCTTCCACGTGGACCTGCAGCGCAGGGAGAGCGTCTGGCGGCTGCCCGAGTTCCAGGAGTTCACCGGCTTCCAGGCCGGGGGCGCGCGGGGCAGCCTCGCCACCCTCCGCTCCAACCTGGACGTCCTCATGCGGCGCTCCAACTACACCCCCGCCCAGAACGGTACTGCCCGTGCGGGGGGGGGCGCTGCCTGAGCCGGGGGCGGTCAGGCGGGGGCAGAGTCCGGCTCCGGGCCCTTCGGCTTCCCGCACTCTCCTGCTGGTGTGTGCACGCACACGTGTGAACGCGACTGACGCGCCTGCTCTGCCCGCAGTCCCGCCGAGGGCCACGGTGTTCCCGGAGAGGCCGGTGGCGCGGGGGGAGCCCAACGTGCTCGTCTGCCTGGTGGACGGCTTCTCGCCGCCGGTGCTGAACGTCTCGTGGCTGCGGAACGGGCGGGAGGTGGAGGCGGAGGGCCGCGTGGCCCGGACGGACTTCTACCCCCGCGCGGACCACTCCTTCCGCACGTTCTCCTACCTGGCCTTCCTCCCGGCCCCCGACGACACCTACTTCTGCCGCGTGGAGCACTGGGGCCTGCAGCGGCCCCTGGACACCGAGTGGAGTAAGGCTCGCCGGGGGGGGGGCAAGGGAGGGTCACAGTGCTGTGGAGGAGAGCAGGAAGGGCTGAGGTTGGGAGGTGACCTGCTCCGCCCCCCAGTCCTGGAAGTGGCCGGGGAGGGGCTGGGGGCTCAGCAGGGAGTGGTGTGCACATGGTGGGCGCCTCTGCAGGTTGCGCAGCCTCATCGTCCCTCTGCTGCCCACCCACCCATTTGCCTCCACCGTTGCACTCGCTATCCAAGCCAGGCACAAGGAACCGGGAGGAACAGCGCCTCCAAGCAGGAAGGGAGGACTGGCAGGAGCACAGAATGCTGCCTGGATTCCGAAGGGGCCTGCAAGGAAATCCAGCGGCAGCAGGGGATGAGCTGCCCGGGACAGACACTGCTGGGATCCTCAAAGGGGCAGCAGAGCCCTCAGAGGGTCTGGAGTCAGGGGGCACAGGCCCGTCTAGGTCCTGCTTGCCCTCCACCTTTGCCGCTCCCCATCTCTCCTCTCCTAGATGCCAACATGCCGGAGCCCCTCCCGGAGACGGTGGAGAACGTGGTGTGTGGCCTGGGCCTGGCCGTGGGCATTGCTGGCATCATGGTGGGCACCGTCCTCGCGGTCAGGAGCAGGCGGCAGAATGCAGCCCGCCACCGCCAAGGTCCCCTGTGAGTTCCAGCCTAGGGCAGCTGCAGCAGGCCCTGGAGTGGAAGGAGGGAGGGGGATTCATGTTCCTTCCCTGGGCAGGAGAAACTGGCTGCTCTCTCTCGGCCATTCCTTTTCTCCTTCATGAGGTCTAGTCACTTTGTCCTGCATCTGGCATTCTGACCCTCAGAGCAGTCCCATGTGCATTTTCTCAGAGGAAAGTCCTATTGAGCTTGGTCAGACTACTCCCATGAAAATCTGGACAGGACTGCAGCTGACAGCTGTTTGGCTTAGAGAGGGAGCATCTATTTCTTCTAGGCGGTGTTTCCATCCCCCTTCCTCAAAGAACTCGGGCAGCACACGTGGGTCTTCCCTGCTGCTTTGCCTCACAACAACCTTGTGAGGGAGGTCAAGTTGAGACTGACTGGTGCAAGGCCACCCAGGGGGCTTCACGGCCAAGTGGGGCTTTTGCCCGGTCTCCTCCTCTTATACACTAACCACTGCGCACGCTGGCTGCCAGGCAGAGGAAGCAGCAGGAGGGCAAATGGGTTGGAGGGCAGAGGAGCCATGTCTGGCTGAGTGAGGAGTGGGTGCAGGACATGTGCAGAACAGACAGACAGACAGACAGCTGATAAGAGGTGGGGGGGATACTTGTCCTCCATTATGTGCCTCCCCCTGACTCATCACCCCTTCTGCTTTCCTACCCGCCAGGTGATCAGATTGCTGGTTCCCTCCTGCTGGATCAGCTTCCGCCTCTGCCCCAGTTCAGACCCATCTGCTCCTCTCCTCTCTCACCTGCTCCAAGGACCTGGGCCTCCCTCCTGACCTGCCAGCCTGTGATGGGACCAGTCTCACTCGGATCGTGTTGCTCACCTTGAAATGGACCAGCTGTGGTGATCGCCTCAGGCGGGAGATCTGGGAGCCGGTGCCAACCTCAAAACGATGCCCCAGAAGTCGTGTCACAACCGGAAAGAACGTCACGTCCAGGTTTTTAAAAAGCGAAAATTGAGCAGCTCCCCACCCACTTGCTCTGCCGCTTCCCCCCAAGCCAGTGGCACAGCTAAGGCTTCTATCTGCTACCTGGGGGTCAAAGAAGATTTTTACCCCCCCCCCCAATAAAATCAAATGTAATTAAGCAAGTAAATACAAAGTGTGCTGCTTATTGGTTACAGACACTGTGCTCGGTTGAAGAGGGACAGTTATTCTCCCCCTGCTAAGAGGAGACCTCCACCCCCCCCCCCCGCCAAACAGAAGCGGTTCCCACCGGGACCCCCATCCTCCTCTCGGCGGGCTGCAGACCAAAGAGGCGCGTCCGGCCAGGCGGAGGCTCCGCGAGTGCCGAGCGCGGGGCTGCAGCCCGAACTTGCCCCACCAGGCTGGGGGGGGCGGGGGAGACTCCCCCGGCCAATGGGAAGAGGGCTCCGCGCTGACCCGCCTGTCGCCGGGTGGAGCCAAAGACTGGGAAAGGGGTTTGCCCTCTGACCCAGGGGGCCTGCGGACCTGCATCCCGGTGCCCGCCCCTGCACCTGGCATTCTGACCGAGCCCATGTCTAAAATCAGGAGGTTGCGCATACACATCATGGCTTCTACCCCGTAATGGATTTTTCCTCCAGAAACTTGCCCAATCCCCTTTTAAAGGCGTCCAGGCCAGACGCCATCACCACATCCTGTGGCAAGGAGTTCCACAGACGAACCTCACGCTGAGTAAAGAAATATTTTCTTCTGTCTGTCCTAACTCTCCCAACACTCAGTTTTAGTGGATGTCCCCTGGTTCTGGTGTTATGTGAGAGTGTAAAGAGCATCTCCCTATCCACTCTGTCCATCCCCTGCATAATTTTGTATGTCTCAATCCTCTCTCTCTCTCTCTCTCTCTCTCTCTCTCTCTCTCTCTCTCTCTCTCTCTCTCTCTTCATCCTTTGTCTTTTCCCATTCCAGGGCATGCAGCAAGGAGCTGGGAGATCTGCAGGGAAGTGGGCTCGGTTAGGTGAGGGTCCTGGATCAGAGCGAGAGGCAGCTCTGGGGCGCGACTGGCCCGAGGGCTGAGGGGTGCAGGGGGCCCTCCAACTGCTGGGTGACACTCTCCTCCTGCGGTCCAGGAACATGCAAGGGAGACTCCCCTCGGGGGAAGCCAAGGGCCCGTCGTAGGACACCCACTGGTGGGACAGGCCCCAGTTCCGCAGGGCCCTCACCTGACACCGTCTCCATTCAGGACAGCGAGACTTGTCTGAAGCTACGCAGGAGGACAGGGCACCGATCCCCTGCAGGACAGAGTGCTGCACCTTTAAGCAGTGCATGGAGGAGGGGACTTTGGCTGGCGTGGCTGTGGCTGTTTAAACCCTTCCATGCTGAGCTGCAGCTGCCAAAGTGCCCTCCTCTAAACTGGCTAAGGGCGCATCGCTCTGTCCTCCTCTGCATCTGGTCACCTGGTCCTCAGGAGGAGGAAGAAGACAGGGACAGACACACTGGTGATGGCCACAGGTTGTGCCTGGAGGCGGCCTGGAGCAGCCAGAGGGTGTGGGCTGCAGGCCTCAGGGTGGCACATGTGTGTGCAGGACACAAGCCTCTGTGGCTGTGGGTCACTCTCTGCTGCATCAGCTGAGCCTTTCTGTTGGTGGGCTGGGAGGGGGCAGCAAGAGGTCGCTGCTGCCTGACCCAGCAAGAGGTCTGCAGGTCGCTGCTGCCTGACCCAGAGCTCCCTGGTCTCCCCTGGGCTGCCCCATCACCAGCCCCCCACCAGCTTCTCTCTGCCTGTTCCTTGCTGGGACACAACAGCCTGAATCAGCGGTTTCCTCAGCATTCCTGCCCGGCGACTGATGACGCTGCCTCAGCTGCCAGGCTGATTGACTCCACGCCTGGCACTGCTTGGGGAGGGGACCCTGGCAGGAGTTGAGCCCCAAGGCTGGGCCGAGAAAGTCCCAGTCTGGAGTTGTGGGGGGCCCAGTGGCCAGAGGGTGTCTCTCCCTGCTGAGGAAAAATGGGTTCTTCTTCAGGCATCAAGGCCCTGCTGGTGGTGGTGGTGGTGGGAGTATTTTCCACTGAGGTGCAGAGCGTGGAGCCTCCAGGTGAGGGGCACAGAAGGCTCTTTCTTCTGGGGGTGGCAGAGCAGAGGGGGAGGCACCCCCCCTTCAAACATGCAGCAGTCAACAGCTCCATCACGAGAGGCGGGGAGAGTCCAAAGTCACCCCTTCAAAGTCCTGAGAGTTTTGTGGCACCTGAAACCTGTGGTTGATTTTGGCAGCAGCAGTAACATGCATGCACATGGTTGTGCCCCAGCATTATGCGCTGGCAGTGTGTTCAGGTAAGATAGGAAAATGTCAGGTCCCAGGAACTTTCTGGGCCCCTCCTTTGGCTCCTGGGCCCCCTTTGTGATCTTGGGCCTGGGTACAAATTCCCCCTCTCCTAGGCCCTGCCTGGGAGCTGTTGGCTTCATATTTATATTTTATTTTTATTTATTCACATTTTTATACCGCCCTTCCTCCAAAGAGCTCAGGGCGGTTTACACAGCTCCTCCCCCCTCCTTCTTGTCCTCACAACAACCCTGTGAGGTAGGTGAGGCTGAGAGAAAGTGACTGGCCCAAGGTCACCCAGGAAGCTTTGTGGCTGAGGGGGGATTTGAACCTGGGTCATCCAGGTCTAAGTCCACCTCCCAAACCACTACACCACCCTGGCTCTCAATTACTCATATCAATTACTCTAGAGCAAGTGCCACTCCCCATTTCCTGCTGCATCCAAGGTGTGCTCTTGTGATCTGGTGTGCTCCCTGGGGCATTTGGTGGGCCACTGTGAGATACAGGAAGCTGGACTAGATGGGCCTATGGCCTGATCCAGTGGGGCTGTTCTTATGTTCTTAACTACAATTCCCAGAATGCCTTGCAGGTCTTCTTGTTGTCTGGTGTGCTCCCTGGGGCATTTGGTGGGCCGCTGTGAGATACAGGAAGCTGGACTAGATGGGCCTATGGCCTGCTCCAGTGGGGCTGTTCTTATGTTCTTAAACTACAATTCCCAGGAGGCCTTGCAGGTCTTCTTGTTACCTGGTGTGCTCCCTGGGGCATTAGGTGGGCCGCTGTGAGATACAGGAAGCTGGACTAGATGGGCCTATGGCCTGATCCAGTGGGGCTGTTCTTATGTTCTTATGCCTATATAGCACCTATTTAACACCTATATAGCACTTATTTAACACGTATATAGCGCCTGTCCAGCACCTATCTATCCTATCTAGTGCCTATTTAACACCTATCTAGCATCTATATAGTGCCTGTCTAGCACCTACATAACACCTATTTAGCAGCCATATAAAACCTAACACCTGTCTAGCGCCTAACACCTTTATAGCGCCTGTCTACCACCTATATAACACCTATATAGCACCTATCTAGCACCTATATAACATCTGTCAATGACACATTGCTGATTCATTGATACATGTTAAATAAAATGTATTTACTTTACAAGACAGCAAGAGGAACAATATGCCAGTCAAATACAGTAATGTCATTGGAACACTCGTTTTTTTTACAATATTCATTACTTTTAAAAAGCAAAGTACAGAACATTTGAATGTATTGAATCTACCTGGTTGAGCTGAATCCTCCCAGCTTTCGGAGAGTTGAATCTCCTTAGAACCAGGTGTGAATCCAGTGTCTGTATTTGGGAGGGGGCCATGAGCACTACCTTCAGAGCCCAGGTCAACCAGGCAGGTAGACCTGGGCTCTTGACTTGGAGCCCAGGTCTACCAGCTGGGTAGACCTGGACTCCCACTTGAGCTTATCGCCTCTGTGGCCATTGTGGCTGGGTGGGAAGAGCTGGGCTCCCACCTGGACTTGGATCCCAGGTTTACCTGCTATGTAGACCTGGGCTCCTGCTTGAGCTTATCACTTCGGTGGACATTTGCTGGGCAGGCAGACCTGGGTCTGGGCTCCCACCTGAACTTGGAGCCCAGGTTTACCTGCTTGGGTAGACCTGGGCTCCTGATTGAGCTTATAGCCTACATAAGAACATGATAAGAGCCCCGCTGAATCAGGCCAAAGGCCCATCTAGTCCAGCTTCCTGTATCGCACAGTGGCCCACCAAATGCTTCAGGGAGCACAAAAGACAGCAAGACTCAACCTGCATCCTGGTGTCCTCTCTGCATCTGGCATTGAGGTAGCCTACTTCTAAAATCAGGAGCTTGCACATACCTGTCATGACTTGTAACCTGTGATGGACTTTCCTCCAGAAATTTGTCCACTCTCCTCTTAAAGGCATCTAAACAACTTGCCATCACCACTTCCTGTGGCAAGGCATTCTACAGACTAATCACATTCTGGGTAAAGAAATATTTTCTTTTGTCCGTCCTGACTCTCCCAACACTCCATTTGAGTGGATGTCTCCTGGTTCTGGGGTTATGTGAGAGGGAAAAGAACATCCCTCTAGCCATCCCTTACACAATTTTATATGTCTCAATCATGTCCCCCCTCAGGCCTCTGTGGCTATTTGCTGGGTGGCTAGACCTGCCCAGTGGGTGTTCCCCTGACGCCTGACTGTGCTCTCCGTCGTGGTAGGTGTCCTTCCCTGCTGGCAGGTCAGTTGGGGGGGGGGTATGCACCCGTGGCCTCCCCGTATTTGCTCCTGCTTAGACCCCTTCCCACACTCTTTAGCTCAAATGCTTTCCATGTTTCTCCCACCAGAAAAAGGGTCTCTCCAGCCCCCAAGCAGCAGCCATTAATTTTAAAAGTATATCTGAAAGGCAAGAACCTGCCCCCAGGATTTCTCCAAACAGGAACATTTCTCCCTGCCCCCCCCACAGCAGTACCATTTTAGTAATTAGCATGTTCCACAGTCAAAGAAACAGCCCCCTCCCTTCCCAACAACAATGTTGCATGATGTGTGCCAGGATACAGGCACTCCCACTAGTGCAGTGTTTCTCAAACTGTGGGTCAGGACCCACTAGGTGGGTCACAAATCAGTTTCAGGTGGGTCGCCATTCATTTCAATATTTTATTTTTTAATATATTAGACTTGATGCCACTAGGGGTGTGTAACTGCATTAGGGAAACGGTTACAGGACCTGTACTTTGGACAGGCTACTCTGTGCTTTTAACAATGATAGTCAATGAGACTTATTCTTGGGTAAGTGTGGGTAGGATTGCAGCCTAAGATGGTTAAAATGTTTCCTGCTTAATGATGTCACTTCTGGTCATGACATCACTTCCGGTGGGTCCTGACAGATTTTCATTCTAAAAATGGGTCCCGGTGCAAAAAGTGTGACAACCACTGCATTGGTGGAATGCAGGGATAGGGCTGAAGGGCACGTGGCCAGATCCTTCCTCCTTGGGAACAGGTGCAGCTGGTGCATTAGCTGAAAGTGGGCAGTGGAGCTCCTGGCCATCCCCACCCCCCGCAAGTCCAAAAGCAGACCCCCAGCCTGTGAGCCTAGATTCTCAAGGGGAGTCCTGCAAGTCCTCCCCACAGATGCTGAATCCCTGTGTGGGAAGGTGGTGGCTCTCTGAAATGGACCCAGAAGCTCTCTGGTCATTGCCCCCCTTGGAGGTCTGGGTGGGCTAAAGGGGGAAGAGAAAGAACTGGCCGTCTGACCCTTCCAATCAATATTTTTAAAAGCATGAATTCAACAGGGAAGGTGCAAGGAGAGAGAACAATTAACACCCCCCCCCCAGGCAAAAGGATGACATTGAACTGATTGTTATAATTATGGCTGAAGCAGCAGATAAGCTGAGCTGAGTTATTCCACCTGCTCTTTGGTGTCAGCAAAGAGGAGCTGCTTGTCAGCCAGCGTGGGAGGCAAATGGGGGCCAGAAGTGATAGCAGACTGTGAAAGATCCATCTGAAATGTTGTGCAGTTCTTGAAAGATAGAAATTTTCCGTTACTGTGAAAATCCCCCCCCCGGGGGTTTAGAGGTAGCCTGCCTATGTGAGCCGCCTTGAATAAAGCCAGAGGAGGAATCCGATGCCCAGAAAGGCAGTATATAAATACCAGTATTATTATTATTAAACATGATTATTACGAGAGTCAAGATTACGTAGCGCTCAGGAGTCTGCGCGCATCTCAGTGCCCTTCTAGTCCAGGGTCCTCAGCTCATTGTTCTGGTTTGGCTGTGGAGCCCCAGAAGAATTACAAGTGCAGCTGAAAATGGAACTGCACAAGAAAACACAGACAGCAGCTGGAAGGGGAGACAAGTTCAGATTTCAATGGGAGTTTTCTCCATAGTGCTGGCCCTGATCTTGTGGGGGGGGAGGGGAGCAACTCCCTTGGACATCAACAGACCACCAATCGATCCACTCGCAGCCTACAGCTCTTCCTTGACCAGTGCAGAAGACTCTCTTGTCAATGAACAGATAGACCCAGCCTGAACTGAACTGGGGGGGAGAGAAGAGGAGGAGCTGGACTGCTTCCTCCAGGCCCTCCCCTTGGACACTCTCATCATACCATTGAGATCAGGGAAGAGCCTGAACCATCCTTCCCTCTCAGAGTAGGACGCCAGAGGGGGGAGACAAAGCCCTGGCTGGGTGATTGTGAAGCTGGAAATGGGGGGTGGCACTTGCTCTAGAGTAAAGAGCTCTTCCTCCAAAGAGCTCAGGGCGGTTTACACAGCTCCTCCCCCCCCTCCTTCTTGTCCTCACAACAACCCTGTGAGGTAGGTGAGGCTGAGAGAAAGTGACTGGCCCAAGGTCACCCAGGAAGCTTTGTGGCTGAGGGGGGATTTGAACCTGGGTCATCCAGGTCTAAGTCCACCTCCCAAACCACTACACCACCCTGGCTCTCAATTACTCATATCAATTACTCTAGAGCAAGTGCCACCCCCCATTTCCAGCTTCACAATCACCAAGCCAGGGCTCTGTCTCCCCCCTCTGGCGTCCTACTCTGAGAGGGAAGGATGGTTCAGGCTCTTCCCTGATCTCAATGGTATGATGAGAGTGTCCAAGGGGAGGGCCTGGAGGAAGCAGTCCAGCTCCTCCTCTTCTCTCCCCCCAGTTCAGTTCAGGCTGGGTCTATCTGTTCATTGACAAGAGAGTCTTCTGCACTGGTCAAGGAAGAGCTGTAGGCTGCGAGTGGATCGATTGGTGGTCTGTTGATGTCCAAGGGAGTTGCTCCCCTCCCCCCCCCACAAGATCAGGGCCAGCACTATGGAGAAAACTCCCATTGAAATCTGAACTTGTCTCCCCTTCCAGCTGCTGTCTGTGTTTTCCTTGTGCAGTTCCATTTTCAGCTGCACTTGTAATTCTTCTGGGGCTCCACAGCCAAACCAGAACAATGAGCTGAGGACCCTGGACTAGAAGGGCACTGAGATGCGCGCAGACTCCTGAGCGCTACGTAATCTTGACTCTCGTAATAATCATGTTTAATAATAATAATACTGGTATTTATATACTGCCTTTCTGGGCATCGGATTCCTCCTCTGGCTTTATTCAAGGCGGCTCACATAGGCAGGCTACCTCTAAACCCCCGGGGGGGGGGATTTTCACAGTAACGGAAAATTTCTATCTTTCAAGAACTGCACAACATTTCAGATGGATCTTTCACAGTCTGCTATCACTTCTGGCCCCCATTTGCCTCCCACGCTGGCTGACAAGCAGCTCCTCTTTGCTGACACCAAAGAGCAGGTGGAATAACTCAGCTCAGCTTATCTGCTGCTTCAGCCATAATTATAACAATCAGTTCAATGTCATCCTTTTGCCTGGGGGGGGGGTGTTAATTGTTCTCTCTCCTTGCACCTTCCTGTTGAATTCATGCTTTTAAAAATATTGATTGGAAGGGTCAGACGGCCAGTTCTTTCTCTTCCCCCTTTAGCCCACCCAGACCTCCAAGGGGGGCAATGACCAGAGAGCTTCTGGTCCATTTCAGAGAGCCACCACCTTCCCACACAGGGATTCAGCATCTGTGGGGAGGACTTGCAGGACTCCCCTTGAGAATCTAGGCTCACAGGCTGGGGGTCTGCTTTTGGACTTGCGGGGGGTGGGGATGGCCAGGAGCTCCACTGCCCACTTTCAGCTAATGCACCAGCTGCACCTGTTCCCAAGGAGGAGGATCTGGCCACGTGCCCTTCAGCCTATCCCTGCATTCCACCAATGCAGTGGTTGTCACACTTTTTGCACCGGGACCCATTTTTAGAATGAAAATCTGTCAGGACCCACCGGAAGTGATGTCATGACCAGAAGTGACATCATTAAGCAGGAAACATTTTAACCATCTTAGGCTGCAATCCTACCCACACTTACCCAAGAATAAGTCTCATTGACTATCATTGTTAAAGCACAGAGTAGCCTGTCCAAAGTACAGGTCTGTAACCGTTTCCCTAATGCAGTTACACACCCCTAGTGGCATCAAGTCTAATATATTAAAAAATAAAATATTGAAATGAATGGCGACCCACCTGAAACTGATTGTGACCCACCTAGTGGGTCCTGACCCACAGTTTGAGAAACACTGCACTAGTGGGAGTGCCTGTATCCTGGCACACATCATGCAACATTGTTGTTGGGAAGGGAGGGGGCTGTTTCTTTGACTGTGGAACATGCTAATTACTAAAATGGTACTGCTGTGGGGGGGGCAGGGAGAAATGTTCCTGTTTGGAGAAATCCTGGGGGCAGGTTCTTGCCTTTCAGATATACTTTTAAAATTAATGGCTGCTGCTTGGGGGCTGGAGAGACCCTTTTTCTGGTGGGAGAAACATGGAAAGCATTTGAGCTAAAGAGTGTGGGAAGGGGTCTAAGCAGGAGCAAATACGGGGAGGCCACGGGTGCATACCCCCCCCCCAACTGACCTGCCAGCAGGGAAGGACACCTACCACGACGGAGAGCACAGTCAGGCGTCAGGGGAACACCCACTGGCAGGTCTAGCCACCCAGCAAATAGCCACAGAGGCCTGAGGGGGGACATGATTGAGACATATAAAATTGTGTAAGGGATGGCTAGAGGGATGTTCTTTTCCCTCTCACATAACCCCAGAACCAGGAGACATCCACTCAAATGGAGTGTTGGGAGAGTCAGGACGGACAAAAGAAATATTTCTTTACCCAGAATGTGATTAGTCTGTAGAATGCCTTGCCACAGGAAGTGGTGATGGCAAGTTGTTTAGATGCCTTTAAGAGGAGAGTGGACAAATTTCTGGAGGAAAGTCCATCACAGGTTACAAGTCATGACAGGTATGTGCAAGCTCCTGATTTTAGAAGTAGGCTACCTCAATGCCAGATGCAGGAGAGGACACCAGGATGCAGGTTGAGTCTTGCTGTCTTTTGTGCTCCCTGAAGCATTTGGTGGGCCACTGTGCGATACAGGAAGCTGGACTAGATGGGCCTTTGGCCTGATTCAGCGGGGCTCTTATCATGTTCTTATGTAGGCTATAAGCTCAATCAGGAGCCCAGGTCTACCCAAGCAGGTAAACCTGGGCTCCAAGTTCAGGTGGGAGCCCAGACCCAGGTCTGCCTGCCCAGCAAATGTCCACCGAAGTGATAAGCTCAAGCAGGAGCCCAGGTCTACATAGCAGGTAAACCTGGGATCCAAGTCCCAGGTGGGAGCCCAGCTCTTCCCACCCAGCCACAATGGCCACAGAGGCGATAAGCTCAAGTGGGAGTCCAGGTCTACCCAGCTGGTAGACCTGGGCTCCAAGTCAAGAGCCCAGGTCTACCTGCCTGGTTGACCTGGGCTCTGAAGGTAGTGCTCATGGCCCCCTCCCAAATACAGACACTGGATTCACACCTGGTTCTAAGGAGATTCAACTCTCCGAAAGCTGGGAGGATTCAGCTCAACCAGGTAGATTCAATACATTCAAATGTTCTGTACTTTGCTTTTTAAAAGTAATGAATATTGTAAAAAAAACGGAGTGTTCCAATGACATTACTGTATTGACTGGCATATTGTTCCTCTTGCTGTCTTGTAAAGTAAATACATTTTATTTTAACATGTATCAATGAATCAGCAATGTGTCATTGACAGATGTTATATAGGTGCTAGATAGGTGCTATATAGGTGTTATATAGGTGGTAGACAGGCGCTATAAAGGTGTTAGGCGCTAGACAGGTGTTAGGTTTTATATGGCTGCTAAATAGGTGTTATGTAGGTGCTAGACAGGCACTATATAGATGCTAGATAGGTGTTAAATAGGCACTAGATAGGATAGATAGGTGCTGGACAGGCGCTATATACGTGTTAAATAAGTGCTATATAGGTGTTAAATAGGTGCTATATAGGCATAAGAACATAAGAACAGCCCCACTGGATCAGGCCATAGGCCCATCTAGTCCAGCTTCCTGTATCTCACAGCGGCCCACCTAATGCCCCAGGGAGCACACCAGGTAACAAGAAGACCTGCAAGGCCTCCTGGGAATTGTAGTTTAAGAACATAAGAACAGCCCCACTGGAGCAGGCCATAGGCCCATCTAGTCCAGCTTCCTGTATCTCACAGCGGCCCACCAAATGCCCCAGGGAGCACACCAGACAACAAGAAGACCTGCAAGGCATTCTGGGAATGTAGTTAAGAACATAAGAACAGCCCCACTGGATCAGGCCATAGGCCCATCTAGTCCAGCTTCCTGTATCTCACAGTGGCCCACCAAATGCCCCAGGGAGCACACCAGATCACAAGAGCACACCTTGGATGCAGCAGGAAATGGGGAGTGGCACTTGCTCTAGAGTAATTGATATGAGTAATTGAGAGCCAGGGTGGTGTAGTGGTTTGGGAGGTGGACTTAGACCTGGATGACCCAGGTTCAAATCCCCCCTCAGCCACAAAGCTTCCTGGGTGACCTTGGGCCAGTCACTTTCTCTCAGCCTCACCTACCTCACAGGGTTGTTGTGAGGACAAGAAGGAGGGGGGAGGAGCTGTGTAAACCGCCCTGAGCTCTTTGGAGAAGGGCGGTATAAAAATGTGAATAAATAAAAATAAAATATAAATATGAAGCCAACAGCTCCCAGGCAGGGCCTAGGAGAGGGGGAATTTGTACCCAGGCCCAAGATCACAAAGGGGGCCCAGGAGCCAAAGGAGGGGCCCAGAAAGTTCCTGGGACCTGACATTTTCCTATCTCACCTGAACACACTGCCAGCGCATAAGCTGGGGCACAACCATGTGCATGCATGTTACTGCTGCTGCCAAAATCAACCACAGGTTTCAGGTGCCACAAAACTCTCAGGACTTTGAAGGGGTGACTTTGGACTCTCCCCGCCTCTCGTGATGGAGCTGTTGACTGCTGCATGTTTGAAGGGGGGGTGCCTCCCCCTCTGCTCTGCCACCCCCAGAAGAAAGAGCCTTCTGTGCCCCTCACCTGGAGGCTCCACGCTCTGCACCTCAGTGGAAAATACTCCCACCACCACCACCACCAGCAGGGCCTTGATGCCTGAAGAAGAACCCATTTTTCCTCAGCAGGGAGAGACACCCTCTGGCCACTGGGCCCCCCACAACTCCAGACTGGGACTTTCTCGGCCCAGCCTTGGGGCTCAACTCCTGCAGGGTCCCCTCCCCAAGCAGTGCCAGGCGTGGAGTCAATCAGCCTGGCAGCTGAGGCAGCGTCATCAGTCGCCCGGCAGGAATGCTGAGGAAACGCTGATTCAGGCTGTTGTGTCCCAGCAAGGAACAGGCAGAGAGAAGCTGGTGGGGGGCTGGTGATGGGGCAGCCCAGGGGAGACCAGGGAGCTCTGGGTCAGGCAGCAGCGACCTGCAGACCTCTTGCTGGTCAGGCAGCAGCGACCTCTTGCTGCCCCCTCCCAGCCCACCAACAGAAAGGCTCAGCTGATGCAGCAGAGAGTGACCCACAGCCACAGAGGCTTGTGTCCTGCACACACATGTGCCACCCTGAGGCCTGCAGCCCACACCCTCTGGCTGCTCCAGGCCGCCTCCAGGCACAACCTGTGGCCATCACCAGTGTGTCTGTCCCTGTCTTCTTCCTCCTCCTGAGGACCAGGTGACAGATGCAGAAGGTACAAAGGTAAAGTAAGGGACAGAGCGATGCGCCCTTAGCCAGTTTAGAGGAGGGCACTTTGGCAGCTGCAGCTCAGCATGGAAGGGTTTAAACAGCCACAGCCACGCCAGCCAAAGTCCCCTCCTCCA